>NC_142940.1:18425199-18440199 GCF_046866305.1 Octopus bimaculoides | reverse complement strand
AATTTTCATACCATAGGCCGTTATAGATTCTCACCTACGGTAATACCATTTCAACTTTATTTTTTCCTTCTTTTAGTTTTTTTATAGTTTATTTTTTATTTTTGTTTCTCTTTTTCTTTTCTTCTTATTGCCGTTCGTATTTTAGCTGTCTCCCTCGTCTTCTACTCCTATCATATATATATACATATATATATATATATATATATATATATATATACTTCTCCGTTTTCTTCATCGTCTTCAGTCCTGCAATGTATTTATACCACTGTGCTTGACAGCTTCTTGAATAAGAGAGAAAACGCCAATATCATTATACATTACATTATTTTTTTTTTTACTTTTATTTTACGACAACGTCGGCCATGTTTTGATAACTGATTTTTGTTGAGGCTTTAGCAGTCATTTCACATCATTTCATTTCTATTTTGTGTGTGTTTTTTTCCTCTTCACATTCTCCTTAGCTCCATTCATTTCATTTTGATTAAACTAATCTCAACTTAACATTTCTTTTTATTAAATGTTTTTTTTAATTTTATTTTTCATTCTTTTTATTCTATCAGATTTATAGATTCCGAGAAAGAGTTTTAGGAAGTGTTGGTCTTTCATTGCGTTTATTTCGTGTTTATCGTTATCTATATATCTGCTTATCGGTCTTTAACCCTACCTATTTATCTATCTCTTTGTCTATCTATCTATCTATCTGTCTAATTATCTAGCTATCTCTCTATTTCTCCATTAGAAATATCTTTCTATCTGTATAGGCATATATTACATACAGACATATATATATATATGTATATAAATATACATATATATGTAATATATATAAATATACATATATACATACATACATACATACAATATACATACATATTTACATTTATACGTAAATGTATATGCACACATTCGTATATCCGTGCGTACATATACGCATACAAACGTATATTTATGTATGCACATGGAAATATGCACAGACAGAGAGATGGAAAGAGGAAGCGAGACAGAGACGTATGTGTGTGTATGTGCTTGGATATATGTATGCTTTTATATGTCTATGTATGTACATATTTATATATGTATATGTATGTATGTATGTATGTATGTATGTATGTGCTTGTATGTATGTGCTTGTATGTATGTATATGAAGGCGGTACTGTACCATGACCTTAGTCATGAAGGCTAAAGCAATAAGTCATAGGAGCGCAAGACCATGTCGTATGACCGTGTGATTGTATGTGTATGTAAGTGTTTGTGCTTGTGTGTGTGTGTGTGTGTGTGTGCGTGTCCATGCTTGTGCATATGTGTATATGAGTGTGCGTGAGTCATAGCTTTGTGTTTTTCTTTTGGTCTGAAATGTCAATCTTATACGAACGAGGAGTTGTGTTAGCGGTCGCCCGCATGCAAGAAATCGCAGCAAATCTTGCAAATCACATTTTTGCGTCTTCAATAGAGACCGGTTCGTTTCACCAATCTATTTGTGCCTGATATTCGAAAAGTTGGGATGGTCTCATTAATATGTCTTTCATCATAGGTATACTCGACCTGACCTGAAAAAGCTAAACAATAGCATCCACTATGAGCATCAACAATATTTTGTCAAATAGTATCATACATATTCTACAGGCAGAATCGTTACCGCGACGGACAAAATACTAGCGGCATTTTTTCATTTATTTATGTTCTGAGTTCAGATTCCACCGAGGTCGAAATGAAAAGAGACAAATGGTGGAGGTAGACAATCATAAACACACATGCACATGTATAAATATATAAGTGTGTGTGTGTTGTGTTGTTGTTGGTACTCCGTCGCTTACGACGTCGAGGGTTCTAGTTGATCCGATCAACGGAACAGCCTGCTCGTGAAATTAACGTGCAAGTGGCTGAGCACTCCACAGACACGTGTACCCTTAACGTAGTTCTCGGGGATATTCAACGTGACACAGTGTGACAAGGCTGACCCTTTGAATTACAGGCACAACAGAAACAGGAAGTAAGAGTGAGAGAAAGTTGTGGTGAAAGAGTACAGTAGGGTTCGCCACCATCCCCTGCTGGAGCCTCGTGGAGCTTTAGGTGTTTTCGCTCAATAAACACTCACAATGCCCGGTCTGGGAATCGAAACCGCAATCCTATGACCGCGAGTCCGCTGCCCTAACCACTGGACCATTGCGCCTCCACTGTGTGTGTGTGTGTGTGTGTGTATACGAGACTTTGGTCTGTTCGAGGCAGATGGTAGAAGACACTTTCCCAAGGCACCATACAGTGGGGCTGAACCGAGAACTATGTAGATGTGAAGCAAGTTTTTCACTGCGACCATATAGAAGAATTTAGTAAAATAATTTTGTCCTAACAGCATGTAAGTTACGTATTAACCATTCAATAACCACGCAAAAACTGTTAGCTCCCTTAAACATTTATTAGATGGTGTAAAATTTTTCGACGCATCACGTTCTCCTACTGTCAGTTTTCTTATGATTAGACGTGTTTTCATATCGTCGTCCCTATCTTTGCACTCATTATTGAAGATCTGTTCATATCTTCTATAGTACACCTCGAAGGTAACGCCTTTGTCTGACTCATACTTAAATTCCGTTATTGAATTTGCAACATAATCTGGTGAGAACATCTTTCCAGTAATTTTGGACGACTTGCTATTCATTAATTGTTGCATTTGTTGCAGTAATAATTGTTGTTGTTGTTGTTTTTGCAACTCGAGCAAACCGGCCAACAAATCTTCCATAATTTTACGATTTTGTATACAGTAAAATTCGCACAAAAAAACCTTTGTGAGTTTCGTAATTCCTTGTGAGTTTGTTTAATCCTCGTAAATTTGTTAATTCCTCGTGAGTTTGTTAATTCCTGATCACCACTGTTGTAATCCTCTGTCGGGCAGTTATAACACTCACTCCGGTATAGAACTATAGTTAGTTAGACAAGTAAGACACGACTATCCATCTATAACCGACTGTTCGACTGACACTGTCTCGACATCCTATGTCACAGTATTTGGAACGACTACCATATACCACTCAACACGTAGTGTTGGGGATGTTCCATTATAACTATTATCCTCATAGTAATCATCCAATCTTATTTAAGTTGGTAGGATATGATTTGAGGTAGAATTGGTTGCTATTTCTAGTTGATCAGCTGATAAACTAGACGCTTTCTTGTCAGCTCTGTACGCTGACAGATTCTTGTACTGGCCAAATCAGAGACGGTCAAGATGAACTGGTCAGAGCACACATATAATTCATAGAGATAAAAATAAATCAGCAATATAGTGAGGCGTTATTCTGAGAAAAAAGAGCCATAAAGCTAACACAAGAATATAATAGACAAAAGACTAGCAAGTCAAAGACCTAATATATTTTAAATAGATTAACGATTAAATGCAACAGCTTTAAACGGGAAACTAGTCAGGCTTATAAAAATAGTAGATAGAATATACAGCTGCAATAATAGTCTTGGAGTAAACAAACATCAGCAAAATTCTTATACTCAAGAATTTTAATAATGAACCACAAGTCAACGATATCAAAGAATTTAGTTCAGCTAGTTCCATTATTCTGAAACGTATGTATAATGATTGTGGTGCTGATGATGGTGCTGATGATGGTGCTAAAATGGTACAAATAACAGAATTTGTTCATATTAATTAACAGCAAAAGCCACTGATATCAAGAAATGTACTCCAACTAGTTGTATTATTTTGAAACATATGAATAATGACCGTGGCACTGATGATGGTGCCAAAATGGAAACTAGGTCCATAAGTAACAGAATGTGTTCATAGATAAATTAACAGCAAATAGAAAAGATTGTGTAATTTCATCTCAAATATCCCTTAGATTTCTATGTTTCTGAAAGGGACTAAATAAATAGAAATAAATAGAAATAAAGATTCTAGAACAAATATTGTCGGAGGATTTTATGTAAAAGGATTTTAAACACAATGTGAAAACTAAGTACAGATTAAAAATAATGTGCAGGATTATCATTCATGATTTTGAAGAGTCAAATGTTTTGCTTAGATAAAGAGAAAGCAGAAAATAAAATATATGAGAATTAGAGGTATCTGGAAGAAGAAACATGTAATGCTTAAACAAAAGTTTGCAAAGAAACTTTAGTAAAGAGTAAAAATATGTATAGGATTTACTCTATGAAGGAACCAGAAATATTGATTAAATTGATTTCGGTACAAAGACCATACACTGTTTTTCTGCGTGGGTGAAAGAGACAACTGCGTGTAATCTGCATTACGTTTGACAGTCGTCGAAGGATCTGCAAAGCTGTGACAGAAAATGTAGCTAAGTATGAAGTTACAAAACATACAGGAGATATACTCTGGAAGATAAAGTATATTGACCATTAAGTAATTCGAAGCATATGTATCAATTGTTATTTTAAGTACAAACGGCTTAGGGTCAGAAGTTTTAGTGAAGAAATCTTCACAGTTGCAAACGAAATTTGGCAATGAATTCATAGAAGAAAGGTGATGAATAACGATTTATAGTGTACTAAGATAATAAACTGGCTGATAAATTAATGTTTAACCGTAATTAGAGGGTGTCTTTTATTGGAGAAAGGGCTGCAAGTTATAACACTGGTCTATAAGGTTTTTGGTGTTTAGGAAATAGACATCATTCCTATACAAAATCTGTCTCCTGAATCCAAATATAACCTTTTTAACCCATCAGATCTAGTTTTAAGTCATTGAACATCCCTACACTCACTTTGTATGTGTGTACGTCCGGTACGCAGTGTTCGTTAACCTATTCTAATTCTAAGATTTTTTTTCTTTTTCCATACTTTTTAGATGTTGTGGTGAACTAAGCAATAGAAAATGAGCAAGTGTTGCGTTAATTCTCCAAATGTGTTTTGTTGATTGTAGAGAATATACATTACCTGAAAATCGAAAAAATGTATTTTGGGGTCAAACTGGGAGACCAAGATAAATATTGGGCACCGCATAGCGTCTGCAAACAATGTACAGAACATTTGCGACAATGGACTAAAGGGACAAGGAAAAGTATGAGGTTTACTATACCAATGTTATGGCGGGAGCCCTATAGTCACGTGGACGACTGCTATTTTTGTAACCTAAATTTGAAGAGTATTAACCGAAAAATCGACAAACGCTTCTTGCCTCTGCTATTAGACTGGTTCCACACAGTGAAAAGTTTCCTGTTCCTGTCTTCAATGTCTTGCCTCAGATAACTTTATCCCCAACCAAAGAAGATTCATCACCCGAAGAAGACACTAGAGATCATGACTTTTCAGTTGAGACTTTACCTCAGCTATTCTCCCAGAGTTGAATGATTTAGTTCGTGACTTGAACCTCCCAAAGAATTCTGCAGAACTGTTGGCTTCTCAACTGAAAGAGAAGAATCTTCTAGAGATGGTGTCCGTATAACCTTTTATCAGAGTCAGCATTAAGAGTTCCTTTCTTTCTTCACAAAAGAGGAAGAGATGATTTATTGCAGAGATGTCAGTGAGCTTCTTAATAAACTTGGCATTGAGGAATACAAACCAGAGGAATGGCGTATTTTCATAGACAGCTCTAAGCGTAGTTTAAAATGTGTATTGTTGCACAACGGAAATGTGTATGGCTCTGTTCCACTCGGCCGTTCAACAACTTTGAAGGAAAAATATAGAGAAATTATGCTGGTTTTAGAGAAGATACTATATCATCATCATAAATGGGTTATCTGCGTTGACTTAAAGATGGTGAATTTTCTCATGGGACAGCAATCCGGTTATACCAAATACCCATGCTTTCCTTGCATGTGGTACAGTAGAGACCGAGTAAACGACTATGTTAAGAAAGACTGGCCGCCTCGAACAAATATGGCTCCATGTAGAGCTGCCAATATATTGAAAGAACGTTTAATTGAGCGAGATAAGATCATTTCCTCCCCCCCCCCCCGCCTTTACACATCAAACTTTACGCAACTGGTACTTAATTTATCGACTCCGAAAGAATGAAAGACAAAGTCGACCTCGGCGGAATTTGAACTCAGAAACGTAAAGACAGACGAAATACCGCTAAACATTTCGCCCGATGTTCTAACGAATCTGCCAGCTCGCTGCCTTAAAATAATAAAATATTATTATTGCTTCGTAAGCGGTAGAACACCCATGGCTAAATAACTGTTACACGTTCTAACTTTAGTTCGTACTGTGAAAGACTTTTCACTGATGCTGATAAATATCCGTTCTATATCTGAGTTAAATTATATGACTCTGTGCCAAGGAGAAATGTCTCTGTTTTAATATCTTTTCATGCAAGGATTTTAAACGTCTTTATCGAATGTCAATTATTTCTGAATACTTCAAATTCCCTCTCAGTACGTTTATTCAAGCTTTTACCGTTTATTTATCAATTCTATTTATTTATCTATTTATTTGCTCATCTTCTTTCGTTTGTTGTTATTCGATAACGTTGATCTTGCCTATTGTCGCTGTTGATGTTATTACATTAGCTCTGCGCTGGATTTATCGAGTAATGTGCATTCTTTTGGGTGATATGTTAACATTTAGTCACACAGACACGGATGAATATCGTGTTTAGCCTTTAAGCCAACTGTTGGCTCGCTTTCATTATTCTCAGCAAACTAATCGTTATTCGATTAGTTTCGTGAAACCCAATAGGACAGTGAACTAATCTTTTGAAATTTTCCTTTCAATGTTTTCCATTTGGTTTTTGTCACAATGTACAGATCTCAACTTCCAGCTAGCTACATATTGAACAGGCTGTTTATTGCAAATAAAGAATAAAAAGATTAGACTATGAGAACGTAGAAAGGAAGGAATGAGAGAGAAAGAGAGAGGGTGTATGCTATCACTAAAAGGGCACGACTGTATTATATGAGGGAGAAGGAACTAACAAGTGAGACAGTTGTAGGTATTGCGTGGGTGAGGGTGAAACCTAAACACATACATTACACTTCATTGAAAGTTCATCAACAGAAAGCATATCTCGTCATCTATATTGCACAATGGTAATAATTATTATTATCATTATTATTATTATTTCTAGTCTAGGCCCAAGAGGAGGGAAGGGAGTAGTCGATTAAAATAACCACAGTGCGTAACTGGTACTTATTTTCATCGACCCTGAAAGATGAAAGGCAAAGTCGACCTCGGAAGAATTTGAACTCAGAAGGAAGCCGTAGACGAAATACTGCTATGCATTTCGCCCGGCGTGCTAACGATTCTGCCAGCTCACCGCCTTAATAATAATAATGATAATAATAATAATAATAATAATTAGTATTATTATTATTATTATTATTATTATTGTTATTGTTGTTGTTGTTGTTGTTGTTGTTGTTGTTGTTGTTGTTGTTGTTGTTGAGGCGGCGAGCTGGCAGAATCGTTAGCACGCCGGGCGAAATGCTTAGTAGTATTTCGTCTGCCGTTACGTTCTGAGTTCAAATTCCGCCGAGGTCGACTTTGCCTTTCATCCTTTCGGGGTCGATAAATTAAGTACCAGTTACGCACTGGGGTCGATGTAATCGACTTAATCCGTTCGTCTGTTCTTGTTTGTTCCCTCTATGTTTAGCCCCTTGTGGGCAATAACGAAATGGGTATTTCGTTTGTCACTACGTTCTGAGTTCAAATTCCGCCGAAGTCGACTTTGCCTTTCATCCTTTCGGGATCGATACATTAAAGTACCAGTGAAACACTGGAATCGATTTACTCGACTAGTCCCCTCCCTCAAAATTCCAGGACTTGTGCCTTTAGTAAAAATGATTATTATTATTATTACTTTCTCTTTATCACAGGTTTTGGTGGAGTTCCTGGAGTCTTGCATGCGTAGCGGGCCTTTAACCTGCAGCCTACGGTGCCATGCTATTCGCTCTTTTCAGCTATCTAATACTTTCCTGATTATTCTGACTGTGGCATGGAACCTTTTGTAACAGTTGGACTGGGCGCTCTATTCCAATTTCCTTTATATTCCTCTTGATGCCTTCTGATACTCTTCGCAATGACTCAACAATAAGGACTCACCTTCTTCATTTTCCATAGCCAGGTTATTTCGTACTAAGTGGGTTGTATTTATATATCTATCTTTTCGCCTTCCTTCTTAACTATTCATGGGTCAAAGGGACATGCAACGTCAACTATATAGCATATATGGTGCCTCTTGTCCACCAGCACTAGATCCAGTCTGTTATGCTCTAGCACCTGATCTGTTTGGATTATTATTATTATTATTATTATTATTATTATTGCCTTTCCACAGCTTCTAACGCTGAAGATGTACTACAGTGTCAGCTGTTCACTACCAGTGAATTAAGGTAACACTTCTTATTTTTCTAGCACCTTCCAGAGTATTCGAGTGGATCCAAGCAGTGCGCCACCCTTATTGCATCCCCTATTTGTTCCAGTACTTCTCGAGATTTTTGCTCACTCTTCCCAGGGCTCCGACAATTATTGGTACTATTGCTACCATTTTCGTCGACCACAACTGCTTAACTTCCCAAGCTAACCTGTTATATCTCTCGACCTTTCTTTCTTCCTTATCACATACCTTGTTGTCAGATGGGCAGGCTATATCTATAATCCAGCATAGTTTGTTTTCTTTCTCAATGAAGACTATGTCCGGCTTCCTATTCTCAATCTCATGGTCGTACTGAATCATAAAATCCCATAGGATCTTTGCATTTCTATTTTCGACAATGCCTTCAGGTTTGTGGTCGTACCAATTTTTTGCTCTGTCAAGGCCATACTTGTTGCAATGTGTCCAATGGACAAGCCTGGCTATATTGTCGTGGCGTCTCTTATATTCCTTCTGGGTTAGTGGCGTATTAAGTATATTGGAGCTGCTGTCAAGCTCGAGGTGATCCAGAAGGCAGCATTGCTGTGTACAGCTCGCATTCTAAGGAGGATATTGTCTCTTTCAGTCACAGAAGGCACTTCTTGAAACCTTTGGTGATTTGTTATTGCCTGCTTTCAAGTAAAGAATAACCGGCAATTAAGAACTATTCGAGAGTTCTTCAGAATAATAATAATAATAATAATAATAATAATAATAATAATAATAATAATAATAATAATAATAATAATAATAATAATAATAATGAAGGAAATTGGAATAACCTGCCCAGGAGAACTGTTACAAAAGGTTTGTCTCCTTAGCACGGCCAGAATAATCAGGAAAGTATTAGATAACTGAAAAGAACGGATAGCATGGTACCGTAGACTGCAAGAAACAACGTCGCTACGCATGCAAGAATCCGGGAGCTCCAACGAAGCCTGTGATAAAAAGAAATAATAATACTCTTTTCTACTGAAGGCACAATGCCTGAAATTTGGGGGAAGGGTTTATGACGATTATACCGACTCCAGTGCGTAACTGGTACTTATTCAATCGACCACGAAAGGATGAAAGGCAAAGTCGACCTCGGTGGAATTTGAACTCAGAACATAAATCCTAAAGAAATGCCGTTAAACATGCTCCAAAGCAATCCCTCTCTCTCTCTACTCCTTTCCTTCTTGACGTTAACATCTTTAACTACGATATTAAACAAGACTGGACTCCGAAAGAAATGATATCGGAACACAATATCGGCTTAAACAACATAATATAGGTTGTAGGTACTTTTGTTGCAACGGAAAGTGTATATTCCTGTAACTATATTCGTAGAGTAATATGAAAACCCAAGCAAATAACAAGGAACACAAACATACAGAAAAGGAGAAAAAAACATGCGTAAAGATATCTTACACGTTTATGAAATCAATAAAGAAGGGACAAAACCGAAAATAAAAGGCGAGGCAAATATTATAGAAATATAACATAAAATACATAGAAATTTCAGAAGAGAATGCTTGATGCAGATGGCCCTCGCTAAATTGCAAAGAACATGATTGTTTGAGAAAGTGGCAACAATTATTTAAACAAAATAAATAGTTAGATTCAAAATCTAATGATTTATCTTTAGCGTGAACTACGTAAAAACAAAATATTAATCAATGCAGCACAAACAGCAAGAGAAGACTACTGTGAGGGACTATGGTCGGTACAGCGTTTGTCGAGAGCTAAATTTTTCAAAAATGATAAACAAACCTGCTGAACAATCGCGAGAAGCTAACAGAAATAGTCCAGACGTTGAAAATCACAACAGCAAAAACAACTAAATGGTATTAAAACATGATAAGATACCAAATTCCTGTTCAAAATATTCAATAGGAACATATGAAAGTGCTACCAAAAATATGTAATAACATATGGAGCCAGAAACAACCCCTAACTTGTGTCAGAAGAGAAAAAATACCATCTTAAACTCCAAGACTAACGAATCAGAGCTACAACAATATCCCAGAGAATACATAAACATCAGTTCTAAATCTGTTGTAATTATTTCTTGAGAGGCGTGGAAAATGTCGGAAAGGTATATATGATTGTAAAGAGATTAATTACTGGTTAAAAAAAGCTACAACTTAAGACAAAAAGAAAAGTGAAAGAAGGGAATGAACATGACATATTTCCCACACACGTTGATCTTGGAAACATTATCCAAAAATAAGTAGCACTAATAACAAGCTGGTATATAAACTACATAATGAGTAAACGACAAAACAATTCGGTGGTGCAGGCGAAAGAGGAAATTAGAGGAACCAATACTATATCTTTTAGAATGAAGATACTCCAAAGCAATCTCCCTCTCTATTCCTTTCCTTCTTGACGTTAACATCTTTAACTACGATATTAAACAAGACCGGACTCCGAAAGAAATGATATTGGAACACAATATCGGAACACAATCAGTTATATTTTGTATATAGGCAATCTCAAGTTGTATGCTGAAAGTAATAAAACACTAAAAACACCGCTGCAGACTGTACACGGAGCTTAAAGAAGAAAAAAAACTAATTTTGTGCTAGGTAAGAAAAAACAGATATAGGAGAAAACACGCAAAAAATACTTAGGAATAGATGGACTAAGCGAAGTACAATATATACTAGTGAAAGAAAAGTGAAGATGGAATATTGTATGCAGGCACTAATCTTAAAACAGCACTAGATGCAAAACAACTTATTATTTATTACTTCTAGGATTCTGTAACTGAAAAAATATTGGCTGTTGTTGTTAGCCTCAAATCAATCCTGATGAGCAAGCTTATAATTTATGTGTATTCATTCCATGAGCATCCCGTATGATTAGGAGCTTCTAGGATTACACTACAAAACATGTCCTACCGTTTTTTTAGGATGGCTGGATGAGACTTGGGGAAGATTTGCCTGCTATTTCTAATATGTCCAGCAACTATGTAGGCACTTCCCAAATAGATTGTATTAAATATATTTAGTCTATTGTTTCTCTGCGTAAATTTAGCGGCAAAAAATGCCTCCTATCAACTGAATTTGCGATGCAGTTTCGCCTCTTTTACATTGTTAGTTTATGTGAGAATATTATGATTGCCACGCTATTTTATTTCATAGATCTCAAAAAAGTAGGAACTTTTGTCACTTCCCAAAAAGAAATCAACATATTTTAAAATTTGCTTATCAAAATATTTTTTTTTACATTCGCTTTTCCAAATATATATTTATTTCTTAATTTGACATAGGGTGACATATTCATAAAGAAGAATACGACTGCAAGGCATTAATACTTGTCCATTGGTAGTGAAATTAAGTGAATTTTCTATAACCAGAAACTAAGAGCTTTTCATCAAATCGTTTTATTTTTCTCGCCTTAATTATTATTTATTTATTTGCATCTCTTGTGCTATAGCGCTCATCAGCAAATATTTCAATATATTCAATCTCTTTGCATGTTTTAATCCCTATTTCAGACATTTTTATTTATATTATTCCGGATTTTCCACATCACATCTATTAGAAAATTTTAAATATATCTCTACTTATCTGCACCTAATTAGTCGATTATAATTTTAACAGCTTTTTCGTGAATTGGCAGTCTATAAAACACAGTTAGTTGTTCAGCGTTTGAGTATCTTTACGGCTTCAGCTTTGCCCGAAAGCTAAACTATTAATATGATGAATTCAACAATGAAAAAATAAAAGAAGACACGATACCTAGCAGGGATTTTTCTTATTTTTCTTATCTTTAGAAAATTGGTTCAATGTATTATTAATTGAATGTTTTAAACTGAAATATCTGATTTCAAGTAAAAAGGTTTTATTTATTTATCCTTTGTTTTTATTACTTTATTCATTTATTTATTCATTCTTTCATTTATTTATTTAACTATTTATAATATTCATCCAGTCAGTTATTTGTCTTTTTATGTTTTTTTTGTTTCACTATATTATCAACAGTTGTATTAGCTTAGCAATTTTCGTTCCGTTTTACATACATACATACGTACATACATACAAATACGTATGTATATGTTAGTGTGAGTGTGTGTTTGCGTGTGTCTGTGTGTATGTATACATATATGTAAACATATACACATATGTATGTATATTTTATATATATATATATATATATATATATATATATATATATATATATATATATATATATATATATATATATATATAATTTATATCATTGACAACATTATTGCGCCAATGCGTTAGAATTTAACATTGATAAACGCTTTTTATTGAATATTTATCTATTCCACACTTCTCACCAGAGGCGCAAAAGAAATAATTTCATTGCGTTTATTGAGGAAAAAAAACTTGAGACAAATCACTAAAAATTACATGATATTTCTTTTGTGGAATTTATTCCTGGTGAGTGTTTGGTGTTTTCCTTTCCATAGCAGCCGATTTCTTTCTTTTCCCGTATCCTTCTCTCAGATTTCCATATCTCATAACATCTTATTTAGACAGCATAACATTATATATATATGTATATATATATATATATATATATATATATATATATATATATATATATATATATATATGTGTGTGTGTGTGTGTGTGTGTGTGTGTGTGTGTGTGTGTGTGTGTGTGTATATATTATTGTTATTATTTCATTATTTTGTTTTCGTAAGCTGTTATGAACTTAGAAACACATACAAGCATACGAACGTGTGAATGTGGATACACACTACACACGCATATGTGTGCGTGTGTGTGTGTGTGCATGTATATCATATTTGTATACAAATGAGTGTATATCTATATGCATAGATATATGTGTGTGTGTGTGTGTGTATACACATATACGCAAGCACAAAACACGCACAGACAGGTACCTTCATACAAATATATTTATCCGTTCGTAGATACACACGCGTATGTATATATGTGCATGAATATATATATATGTGTGTATGTATGTATATATGTATGTATGTACGTATATATATGTATGTGTGTGTGTATGTATCTATGTATATCTATATGCGTGTGTTTGTATATATATATATATATATACATATACACACACACACATATATATATATATACACATGCATACTTATTAATATATTTATCAATGTATACTCAAGTGTGTATGTAAGAATATAATCGTATATAAACTCATAAATAGACATGTATATGTGTATACGTGTGTCTATGCGTTTTTGTGTGTGTGTGTGTGTGTGTGTTTCTGTATGTGTTATTGTACGCGCGTGTATTCGCTACCACACGCAACTATTATGATTCTGTCGCGTTCGGAATTTGCGCTCCCAGTTGCACACATAGAAGATGAAGTTTAAAATACCAATATTGAAGATAAAGAAGAAAAAAAGAGAAAAAATAAAACGAAATTTCAAAAATAAAGACAAGAAAAAGAGATGATATCATGTCATGTGTGTGTGACAGGTTAAAACATAGTGTACTAGAGAAAGAAGCTGCTGGTGAGAAAAGACATCATATCTCTTCACCACTATTCCTTGCTCCTGCTCTCTCTTCTATCTACATTTCATCGTCGTCATCACCTCCATTATTGTAATCGTCTTGCTCGTTGTTATTTTTGGTTATGTTATTGTTGTTATTGTTGTTGCTGTTCAAGTTGATATTTTGGTCTTCTACTACTTTGTCCTCCTTGTCTTAAAGAAATAAATCTCTCAATTTTGAGGTGGATTCTGATTAAGGTGATCGAAAAAGTCAGCTGGGATTTCTTTGCTATTCTTGTCACTATCAAACATGGCTGACTAGGGATGCTTACAAAACCGAGTGATGTCTCTTGGGCGACTATAAAGTACATTATTTCAAACAATCAGTGGATAAACTTTCAAAACTGAACACGAATTAAAATACATCAGTGAATGGAGATGAACATTCTTTAAAGAATCGAAAGTTGGAGAGGTTACACATCAAGGTTTTTAACAGGAAATAACAAGCGAGTAAAGAAAGGGATAGTATCAAGAAATGTACGGCGATAAAAATATATAATTGGACGGCTACTAAAAATTTTGAAAAACCGACGTCAACATGAAAATACTGTATGATGACTGAAAAATGGTAAGCAAAACAGAAAATAGTATATAACTCAAATTAAGTCGTAGTATTTTCAAAATTGGTGCCTGAATCGATAGACAAGTGAATGATAATAAATACATAGAGTATCAAACAGATACAGACTAATAGCCGACATTAACATTTAATATAATAGAAATATATTAATGGCTGACAATATCAAAATAGAAACTATTAATAGGCAATAATTGATGGTGGTGAATCGAAATAACGAATGATGAGAGAAATATTTTGAAAAAAATGAAAATGAACATCTGGTAACAACAGAAAGATATAGATAAAATGAAATAGCGTTAAAGCGAAACCTAAATGTTTTCTAAGTTCTAAGGAGTCCGGTTCAATAGCGTGAAGTGAATTATATACAAAGTTAGCTTCCGAATAGGGCACCAATCTACGATAAACAATATAATTCCTATTAATTTTAAATATGGTCACAAACCTTTGGTTCTGAGAAATGGGTAAAGTCCATCATATTGACTGTAATACCTCACTGATACTTATTGTTTCCGATCTGGAAAGATTAAAAGTAAAGTTTTCCCTAGTTGAATTTGAATTCAGAAATTGGTGAAAGTTAACTAAAT
>NC_142940.1:18400199-18417699 GCF_046866305.1 Octopus bimaculoides | reverse complement strand
CCAGACTGGGCTGTGTGTTGTGTTCTTGAGCAAGACACTTTATTTTCTGTTGCTCCAGTTCACTCAGCTGTAGAAATGAGTTGCGACGTCACAGGTGCCGAACTGTATCAGCATTTGCCTTCCTCTTGGATAAAATCGGGGGCGTGAAGAGGGAAGGCAGATATGCATGGGCGACTGCTGGTCTTCCATAAACATTCTTTTATGATGCTTTATTCACTGATCTTGGTTCTGATTTTGACTAGGGCTTCCAGCCGAGTAAACAGGCAGAGATATAGTGAATATTTTAAAATTCGATCGTCAATGATAGATTCAACTGAAGATAACCAATCGGATTCGCCCTCACTCACGTGATCCGAAAAGTTTAAAACTGCTGTATTGAATTATCCTTCATTCCTCTAACGGTCTCCGTAGAGGTAAGTAAGACAGAATTTTCCTAAACATCTCTGCTTGTAAACATTCAATGAAGCTCTACATATCGCTGATAGCTTACCGGTTGCTATTTCTAGTAATGACCGTAATTCGTGTACATCCGCTTTGTATATTTATAATTCTACTTTTTATGGTGCTTATAGTCTTGCTGGATAGTAATATTTTATATATATATATATATATATATATATATATATATATATATATATATATATATATATATATATATATATATATATATATATATATATATATATATATATATATATATATATATATATATATATATATAATGGAAAAATTGTACAAAATGTATAAATAGATGATGAATAAAGCACCAGCACAGTAATCTCTTGCTATATCGCGGTTCACTTATCACGGTCCGCTTATCGCGGTTGACTCATCGCGGTTGACTCATCGCGGTTCACTTATCGCAGTTTATTATTTAAGCTTACATCATTTCCTCTGTTGTGTTGTTTTGCATTTATAATAAAGTAAATATATACAAATTATAAAAATTAAAACATATATACAGTGCAGTACTGTTTCTACATCGCGGATTTTCATCCATCGCGAGGGTTTTTGGAGCGATAGTCGAGGGATTACTGTATATGAAAAGAACTTCGACCAGGAAACGAAACTGATTTTGCAGACACTACTCTACAACTCACCTGAAGAACCACCCTTCTTCATCGCTTTCTTCACCACGTCATACGCCATTAATTTAATATACAATAAACAGAGAAAAATAAAACATTAGCGCTTTTTTGAAACGAAACATTGTCTGCTATGCTAAATGATAGCCATTGAAAAATGTTGAAAAATCTGTCCGTAAACATGGCTTCTCGTTGTGTTCGTGGGTGGGGAATATGATTGCCATAAGTAAATCAATGAGACAATAAATCATACATGAAACGACCGCTTTAAAAGTATTGTATAACTTAAAAACTTTAACGTGTAATATCAATGTATAAATCGGCACCGATTATATTGATCCGCACAAATATGTAGGATTATATTTATATGTGTATAAACGTGTGTGTGTGTGTGTATTTCTTCAAGTATGTGTGCATGTATACACACACATGCGCGCAAGCACACACATCATGTATTTATATGGGTGTATATATATATATATATATATATATATATATATATATATATATATATACATGCACACACACAGATATATATGTACATACATACAGGAATATCTACACACATATATATATATGCATTTATATATATACATATATATACGTATACATATGCATAAGTATGTATATAGGTATATATGTATGTGTATACATATATAATCTTTTTTTACTTTTATTCTTTTACTGGTTTCAGTCATTTTGACTCCGGCCATGCTGGAGCACCACCTTTAGTCAAACAAATCGACCCCAGAGCGTATTCTTTGTGAACCTAGTACTTATTCTATCGGTACGTTTTGCCACCCCTAGGTTACGGGGACCTAAACACACCAACACCGGTTGTCAGGCGGTGGTGATGGACAAACACAGATACAAATATACACACACACACAAATACAAATACAAATACACACATACACACACACACACACACACACACACACACACATATATATATATATATATATATATATATATATATATATATATATATATATATATATGATGGGTTTCTTTCAGTTTCCATCTACCAAATCCACCACAAGGCTTTGGTCATATATGTATGTATGTATGTATATATAATTATATAGTGACAAAGATGTGTAGATAGATAGATAGATAGATAGATAGATAGATAGATACATTTCTTTTATTAGCCACACAGGGCTCAACGAAGATGGGACAAATACAATGTAGAGCTTTTCTTTTTGGGAGGGGGAAGGAAGGAAAAAAAAAAAAAAAAAAAATTGGTGGTGTCGATCAAAAGGGATCGTAGGAAGGGAAAAAGGGGCAGTTCGATCAAAAGGGGTCGAAAGAAAAAGAAAAGGAAAGGCCGATCAATAGGGATCGTGTATCACAGTAATGTTCTCGTGTAAAAAGAGGGGAGGACAGTTTAGGTTTAGCCGTGGAAGGAAAAGCCTACGGAAAAGACCACGGTAACCTTGGTCAATATTCTCATTGAAGAAACTATAACAGTAAGTGACTCTCTTTTGCCTTTTTGTTTTATTTTTTTTCTTGTTCATAGGGTTATGCTCAAGATGGCTCCGTCGTTCACACGTGCCATCCTTGCTACATTCACCCATCTTTTTTTGAAGCATTCACTAGACAAGACTTCCCTTTCTACTCTCAACTTCCTCTTCAGGTGATACTTGAAGAAGTTGATGAGAGATTTCCCAGAGAGGAAAGTCTTTGTCTCTAGACCTTTCAGACGCGTCCACCATACACATTCTTTCGCCATAGCCACAAGTACGATGAAAATAGCTCTTCCTTCCCGTTTAAAGGAAGGAGGCGCGACAATATTCACGATAGACCCGGGTTGTTGGAGTTGCCGAAGAGCAGCGCGACACTCGCGGTGCCATTCGCCCTTCCTCGGCCTCTTCTTGATCCATGACTGCAGTTCGGTCATGGAGACGAGCTGCGGGAAAGCGCGCCGCACAAACGGCGACCACACCTGTTCACCGCTGTCTACGTAGAGCCGGAGATGTCGCAGTCTCAGCGCGTGTCTGCGCATCATCAACCACGGCATGCCCAGTCCTCCTTTTAACGGGTGTTGGCAGCAAACGGATCGCCTAACCATCGGAACGCTTCCTTTCCACAAGAAGCGGAATAGGATGCGCTCCAGTTTGGTGATGGTAGAGTCGGGACAAGGAACGACGGTCAGGCGGTAGTAGATGACGGACGCGATGTACGTGTTCGCCACCTCCGCCCGACCTTTCAGGGAAAGCTTCCTCTCGGCCCATTGCCGGGCTAGAGTGGCCACCCTTCTCGTTATCTCGTCCCAGTTCTTCTCCGTTTGGAGGTCTGGACCAAACCAGACCCCGAGCATCTCAACCGGACCGTCAGTCCAACGTCCCACGACGGAGGCGCTACTTGACGGCATGGGGTTGCTTCTCCAGGTGCCGAGCCGCAAGCCCACTGACTTATCCCGGTTGATTTTCGCTCCCGTTACCGCTTCGTATTCTCTCAGTGTCTCGCCGACAAGCTCGATGTGCTTTTGGCTAGACACTATGACGGTGACGTCGTCCGCGTATGACGACACGCTCGTCCCGCATCCCAACTCTCGCAGGATGCCCCTCAGCGTCGCCAGCTTCCGCAGTAGTGGCTCGAGAGTCAACACGTACAGAAGCGACGAGAGGGGGCATCCCTGACGGACCGAACGTGCAATGTCGAAGGGTCTTGATAGATGCCCATTGACGCGAACTACCGAACGGATGCCTCTGTACAAGGCAGCAATCCAGCCGCGGAAAATGGGACCGAAGCCGGCTGCTATGAGGACAGCCTCCAAGTATTGATGGTCTACCCTATCGAAAGCTTTCGATTGATCTAAATTGATCAGGGCCCCACCCATGCCAGGTTCCTTAACTACCCTCTCTATGATGTAGCGCATCAGATGGAGGTTGTCATGGATGCTCCTGCCCGGCACCGCGCACGTTTGCGCCTTGCCGATCAGTTTCTCGATGACAAGCGCCAACCGCTTGGCTAACACCTTGGCCAAAATTTTCAAGTCTGCATTGAGCAGAGTGATGGGCCTAAAGTTATCTATGACGTCCCCCTTGTTTGGATCTTTCTTCAGCAGCGTTACGGCTCCTCGACTCACAAAACCGGGAATGCTCCCGTTTTGCTGCCAGTTGCAGTACACGGCCGCCAAGACGTCTCCAAACAAGTCTGGCTTACAGTTGTAAAGCTCGTAGGGCAGACCATCCAAACCCGGAGATTTGTCCCTCGAGCATCCCGCCATCGCGTCCCTCACTTCCGCCGCCGTGATGGCACCTTCGCAGCACTCCGCCTCTCTTGCCGAGAGTCGTGGCAGGCTGTGCAGGTAGGCACTGAAGTCCACCCTGCGTTCTCGCTCGCCATTCGTCCCAAACAGTCGAGCAAAGTGCCGCTGAAAGGCCTCACACATTTTGCTTGGCTCGAGCAGTTCGCGCCCCTGTTCGTCCACCAGAGACCGAATGGTGGCTTTGTTGCCCTGTTGCGCCTCCGCCACCCGGGCCTCTCGTGCGGCTCCAACACCTTCGTTTCTTAGAGCACGCATCCTAGCCCTGACAACGCACCCTTCGTGTTTGGCGTTGAAGTGTTGGTCAAGGGCCAACCTCGCCGCCAAAACGTCGGATGCGATGCCACTTCTAATTGCCTCTTCTAGCTTCTTAACTAGTTCACCCTCTACTATGTTTCTGTCTATGGCTAGTGCTTTGCTATACCTAACCGCTTCTGCTTTTATTGCTCTCTTGAGGGCAAACCACCATTTGTTATTGATGATGGCTCCTGTCAAAGCCCTCTTTACTAACGTGCTAATCCGGTCTCTGAAAACTGGTCTCGACGGGAAAGACGCGTTTAGTTTCCAGTAACTGGAGCCCTGCCTATGTGTCTTATCTAAGTCTAGCGTACACGTCACAAGTTTGTGATCCGTGTAGCTGACTATGTGAAATTGTGGACACCCTATGCTATCTCTATCTACTCTCCTACACAGTATTCTATCTAGATACGATCTCGACGACCCGATGCGGTTTGTCCATGTCCACATTGGCGCATTCGGGTAATCGAGTCGGTACCTGTCAGACAGTTGAAAGCGTCTGAGCAGGTCTTTGAGGCATTTGCATCCCCGTCTATTCCTATCTCTGCCCACATAGTCTAGATGCGTGTCCAAGGTAGCATTCCAATCCCCCACTAAAAGTAAAGGACGAGACGTTCCTAGGAATACTTCTAGACGTCGAAAGAAATCCGGCCTACCTGTTAAAGGTGGTGCGTATACTGATATGAGTCGAAAAGCACACCCATCGCTGCCATCGACATCCAGAACAACCAATCTACCCTCCGGGTCTATGAATACTGTCTTTACTTCGAGATCCAGACTCTTGCGAAAGAGTACCGCCGTGCCACTACCGCCCATTCTCGGCAGACAGGGAGAAAAATAAATGTTAAACTGTCTGCCAAACATGGACGATAGGGCCCGCGGATCATGGAGTCTGGTCTCGCTTATGGCTATGATTTCTAGTTTATGTGACTTTATGTCATTTAGGAGGTACCCTTGTTTCCAAGGGGACCCCAAGCCACGCGCATTTACACAACCAATCTTGAGCATCATTTTGATTTGAGTGTTAAAGTTTTATAAAGAGAGTCACTTACCGTTTGAGAGTTTTTGTGTCTCCTCCTTCGGGTTTTCTTCGAGGAGATCACTATATAGTTTTTTCGCCAGGTATTTTTGGCATTTGCCAACTGCCTTTGGAAAAATAGATTTTAGTGTGTGGTGCAGGGTTGGTGTTATGTGTAGTATTTTGATGTGTTCTGGCGGTGTTGTGTATGGGTGGTTGCTGGTTTTTATGTCTTCGTTTGTTATGTTTGTTTTTGTGTTGATGTATTCCATCAACTCTGAGTTTTTTGTGTTGATGGCAGTGAGCATTGTGTGTGTACTTGCTTTTGGGGTTTTGTTGCTTGTGTTGTAGTTGTGTGTGCTTGTGTTGGTGTCTGGAGTGTTTTCGGGAGTTGTGTATCTCCCTGCTTTGTTTGTGTTTGCTTTTCTTTTCTTGCTCCTCTTCCTCCTTCCTTTCTGGGCTATTTGCCATTCCTCATTACTTTCATCTTCCGACGAAGGTTCTGAGGAATCGGAAGGGGGTAGGGGCAAATTGTGAGCGTCTGTGTGTGCTTGTGTGAGTGGTTGTGTTGCTGTTTTTGTTGGTGCTGATGGCTTGTTATTTGTGTGAGGTGTGTGTGATGTGGGGGAGGGGGAAACAGTCTTGGAATTTTCTTTCTTTTCCCCTGCTTCCTCACTTGTTGTTTTTGCAGATGCTGTTGTCTTCTCAGTTGCCAGTGTTGCTTGTGTTTCTCTTGTTTTGATTGTTGATGGTGGTGTTGGTAGTAGGGTTTTTTTTCCGGGTTTTGGTGGTTGCCCTTGTTGCTTTTTTTGGTTGGCGGCGGTTGGGCAACTGTCCTTGAGGTGTGCCTCGCTGCCGCATACATAACAACGTGGCCGCCTTCCTTCCACCACTACATATAACTTGTGGTCCTTTGCCAGTTGGATGTGTGTGGGGATCTTTTGGCACTCCTCTTCAGTGATGTGGAGGAGGACTTCGACTTTTTTTCCCCCTTCCCAGTTTTTCTCCTCTGCAGTAGCAATTTCTAATATATTTGCCTCCTCCATTTCGAGGCATATAGAACCTACTATCCACTGTGTTTCCACTTGTGAAGGGACATTCTTTACTGTCACCTTCGTCACTCTCTGTCCAAGATAACTCGGTATCATCACCAAGTCATCTGTGTGGAGAGAGAGTGTTGAAAATTCCTTCGCTAACTGTTCGCTCTTAAAGCGTACTAGGACCGTGGCAAATTTTCGTCCCCAAGTAACATGACTTTGAAAGGGCCATATCGGTTTGAGACAAATCTCAAATTTTTGGGTGGAGAAATTCTCCGGTCGCTTCGTTTTCTTGTTGATAAGTCTGTATGATATGTGCTTCTTGTTTGTATTTTCAATAATTGCTTTTGGTATGTGTATTTGTACAGTGTCACCTTCTTTCGTGAGAAGGGATTTTGTGTCATTGATTTGTTTTTGGGTGAATGTTAATATTGTTTTTTTTTCCTTATGAGGTTTTTTCACACTGACTACTTGATAAATTCTTATAAAGACTTTATCCTTACATTATATTATAGATAGATAGATAGATAGATAGATAGATAGATAGATAGATAGATAGATAGATAGATAGATAGATAGATAGATAGATAGATAGATAAATAGATAGATAGATAGATAGATAGATAGATAGATAGATAGATAGATAGATAGATAGATAGATAGATAGATAGATGCATATACACACACATATATGTTCACAAACTCACATATACACACGCAAACAAACACACATACACACATATATGGTATACAAGTATAAAGAAGAATATACATATACAGTTATCCCTCGCAATATTGTGGTTCGCCCATTGTGGTCTATTATTTAAGCTTACGTCGATTCTTCCGTGGCGTTGTTCTGCGTCTATAATAAAATAAATATATAAAATTATAGAAATAATCACTGGGTCGGGGTTGGAACGTAACACGCGTGATAGTCGAGGGATTATTGTATTTAATAATTTATTTGGGTGGAGTCATTTTTAAAGTCACATCTGTAATATGAATCCATTTCAATAATAATAATGGAACAAGGTACGATATAATACATATACACAAAGAGAGAAAGAGAGAGAGAGAGAGAGAGAGAGAGAGAGAGAGAGAGAAAGAAATAGATAGATAGATAGATAGATAGATAGATAGATAGATAGATAGATAGATAGATAGACAGCTATCACTTGGCACCATTATGAGGATTCAATATTTCCACATACATATGTGAATTTTAAAAGCTCCACCCAAATGAAACATCAAAAATGTGCATATTCTTTTATATGCTTGTGTGTGTGTGCGCGCGAGTATGCTTTGTGTGTATATGTGTGTGTATATACGCACTTGCGCACGTGCATTTATGTATATGTTCATATATAACATAGGTGGTTAATTCGCAATTTTACAACCTAAAGGCAGAAATGTATACGTCACTAAAGTGAACAAGAGCACTAATCAGCACCAGCATTGCTAGAAATAAGAGTCAAAACAACTCAGTATGCATATATATATATATATATATATATATATATATATATATATATATATATATATATATATATATATATATATATATATATATATACTACAAAGAGAGGCAGAGAAGGAGAGAGGGACTTAGAGTACGTGTCCCTTTTTTCCAGTCCTATAGTATGAGTCCTTTCTTTGATATTTTCTACAAATTTCTCCGGTCAACATCTTTTACACCAGCCGAAAAAATACTCACAAAAAATGCTTATAATTCACTTGCGAACAAGAAATTCATTTTTTTATGCTCGTGTGTTTCATTGAGTAAATCTGTTATCTGGTAAAATTTGAATTGCTTCAGGCTACATGTGACAAGCCATGACAGCACACTGCCCAGATCGAGAAATAGCAGCAACATATGATAAGTGCTTTTTATGGAGATCTGCCGAAAGTTAGCAAGATAAGGCAAAGACGACTGCGACTATCTGGACACGTCGTCACACTTACATCGACAACTTGACTGCAGAAACTGGCCTAGAATATTTCCTGGACCTCGAGGTAGTAATGATGGACTTAGAAGTGTGGCAGGTGGACTTTGTTGTTGCGGCCCAGGGTTGGAACCCGGCCATAATAATAATAATTACCCCACTACCCTCTCTTGTCTACAGGCATCCACTGTTATCCTCTGATCTAGGAGTGAACTAAACTGCTATAGGTACAAGACCTGAAATTTTGAGAAAGGGGGCTAGTTGACTAAACCGACACCAGGACTCAATTGGTACTTATTTCATCGGCCCCAAAAGAATTTGAACTCAGAAGATAAGGCCGGATTAAATTCAGCTAAGCATTTGTCCGGCATGCAAACGACTCTGCTAATTTACCGCCTTTTATATTATTTTCATGTTTTTAATTGAATTAAGAAATTTTGCTTAAATTATTCAGATTTTGCGTCGTGCCACGAGTTTTAGCGCCACGAGTTTTAGCGCCACGAGTTTTAGCGCCAGAGAGGCGATCATCTAATTTGCCTAGATATACTGATAGATAGATAGACTGACAGAGAGATAGATAGATAGATAGATAGATAGATAGATAGATAGATAGATAGATAGATAGATAGATAGACAGACACATAGATGCATACATATATGTAGGCATGTGTGTGTATGTGACAGAGATAAAGAGAGAGTGAAAGAGAAAGTGAGAGATGAGGATTGAGAGAGAGAGAGAGATGAGGATTGAGAGAGAGAGAGAGATGAGGATTGAGAGAGAGAGAGAGACTATGTCGGTTATTGCAGTTATGCGCTCTCCTGGCGTGCTGAACATATTGAAGTATTACTCAAAAATTAACATTCAGATTTTAACCTACTTCTTTGTAAATTACCGATGATATCAATCGTAACAAATTTTCTGATATTCTACAAATTGTAAAATAGCTTTAAAAATTGATGAATGTTATGTTTTGCATAAATTTAAAAACAAAAGGAAAAATTTTACATACTTAATTCGCTCTTGCACCAGTTTTACTGTTCACGACAGGCGAATCTGTTACGTCAACAGCCATGAACTCTGGAATGACCTAATATTTGCTTCTGATCTTCCGCACCGAGGTTATAAGCTCTTAACACATACATGCACACACACACACACACACACACACACACACACACACACACACACACACATACACATACATATATTCATATGAATATATCTATATATATGCATATATATATATATATATATATATATATATATATATATATATAATAATAATAATAATAATAATAATAATATTAGGGATAAAATCCAAAATTACAGGTAAAAACTCAATTAAAATCAATTTATTAAAAATTAAAATTAAATTAAGTTTCACGGTATAAAAATATATAGTATTAGGGAAAAGAACCAAGGTTTATGAACTCATCGATGAAAACATATACATATATATATATATATATATATATATATATATATATATATATATATATATATATATATATATATATATATATATATATATATATATATATATATATATATATACATATATATATATATATATTTAGTCTCAAGATCGTAGTGATGGACCCATGCTTCATCCTGTGTGATAAGTCTGCCGGAAAGTCCTCGTTGTTTTCTTGGAACATTGTCAAAAGGGTCTGGGAGCAAATGACTTGTTCCTGCGTCTGGAAAGGTATGAGCATCCGAGGAATCCATCGTACAGAAAACTTCCGCATGTGCAAATGGTCGTGAATAATTTTTTCCACGGACCCTACACTTATCTTCACTTCTTAGGATAGTTGCCTAATAGTTATACGACGATCCTCAAAAATGATGGCTTTCTCTTTATGGATGGTTTCGTCAGCATTGGTGGAATGTGGTCATCCAGGAATAGGAGCAGTTTCCACCGATGTCCGACCACATTTAAACTGGCGATGCCAGTGTTTGACTACGTCGTATGATGGTGTATCGTCACCATAAGCTTCTTTCGTCTCATCGGAAATCTCTTTTGATGTACGACCTTTCAAGTATAAGAACCTGATCACTGATCTGCATTCAACATCCTCTATTATAACACCTTAGTCCACTTCAGCAGCCGTAAAAGACAAACGAATATTAGTGGAAAGCTACAGAATGGAATTCTCCTGTTGTTCAACCGGCCGCCAGCAAAAAGAGGCTGAAGGACAGTAATGCTGCTGAGAAAAGCCCCGAACAACAGTAGACACATTGTTAATTTTAGGCCCATAGATCTGCTAAACGCAAATTTCAAAATTATGACCAGAGTGTTAGCCAAGAGTTAGTTTAATTGGTGATGTGCAGGCATGCGCCGTGCCGAACAGTTCTGTCCACTACTGCCTCCACTTCATATGATATATCATAGAGGAGGTGGATAAGGAACCTGGTATGGATAAAGCTCTGATCAATTCAGGTCAATTAAAAGCTTTCGATAAGGTTGACCAGAAATATTTAGCAGATGTCATCACAAACCAATAGATTCGATCCTGTCTTGCAACGACTTGATCGCCGCAATATACAGCGTCATCTAATCTGTGGTTAGGGTGAATGGCCTGCTATTTCAACCATTTAGTACAGTATCGTACCTTCGAGTCATCAAGGTTGTCTCCTTTCGTCTCTTCTGTATTACTGACTTTTGAACCACAGCTGCGGATCGAAATACTTTGAGGGGATCCCGAGCGAACTTGTACGAGAAAGATATTTGACGACACATTCTGAGGGTGCCACCGTTATAGTGTCAGACACCTGGCAAATCGAAATGATCGACACCGCTCCGAAGGAGTTCGAAGTAGGTGGTAATGCGAGCCAAAATTAATCAAGTCAGTGGGCTTACACCCAAATCCAAGACATCCAACAAAGTACTGATGCCCTGGAGGAAGAGAAAATTAAAATTGCTTGGAGTCCGGTTTGGTCCCGATCTCCAAGTGGAGGGGAGTGTTGAGACGAAGTGACGAACAAGAAATGGGGCGCATGAGGTGACGAGCCAGAAAAGTTTGTGCAGAAGTCGCGAACGCCTACATCTAATCCGTCACCGATTACCATTTGAGCATTGTACCCAGCTCCAGTATTTTAAGGCGACGAACAGGCAGAATCGTTAGACCAACGAAAAAAAATGCTTTGCGGCATTTGTTTCCAGCGCTTTACTTTCTAAATTCAATTCCTGCCGAGCTCAACTTTGCTTTTCATCCTTTCGAGGACGATAAAAGAAAGTATCAATCAAGTAATGGAGTCGATTCAATCAACTAATCTCCTCGTAAAATGGCTAGTCTTGTGCTAAAATTAAAACAGTCGTCGTTGCGGCTGCTGCTACTGCTGCTGCTGCTGCTGATGATGATGATGCTGAAGCTGTTGTTGTTGTTATTATTATTGTTGCTGATGTTGATGTTGTTGTTATTTGTGTTTTGGTGTGACTGGACATCTTCAGGGTAACTCTGTAGAAGACTCGATTTCTCCGCGTTTTACTTATAAAAAAATAAAAGCTACATTTCTTTTTTATTTATATTCGAACAGAAGGTTTTGAAACATTTTTTTCCACCCTCTTTATCTCCGGTTAGGAAGTGTAAGGTTTGTCATTGTCTATATTTATATTATATTTTATAAATATTTGTTAATTTGTGTTTTAATAAAGCTTCTTCCTAGGTAAGGGTGGGGGTAAGAGTTGCTAACCGCAAAAGCGGTAGCAGTGTACTTAACCTCAAGAATTTCAAGAAAATATTTCGCAAGTTGTGAAAACAAAATCACAGATAAATGAAAGACAATGACAATTAAGAAAGCAGATGCGATTGCAAACACAGATGTTAACACTGAAGAATACACAGGAAAAACCTAATCTTGCAAACATTCCGCGGTTGTAAATATTGACCTTCGTTCAACATCACACTTAAGTGTGTTGTTAAAACTTTAACAACGGAGGCAGTAACTGCAACTTCGCTTTTGCCAGCTACAAAGAAATGTAAACATTAGTTTAGAAAAATATTAATATATACGAGAGGCATATTACGAAACAAACTTGCGTCATTACCAAACGATTTTATCGAAGAAAGAACAAGAGTAAGATTTGCATATCTTTGTCTCTTGAAAAACGTAAGTGCTTTCAATATGCCTTCAAAGTAATAATTAAGAGAAGACTCGGTTGATATTTGCTAAAATGTGGTTTCCATCGACCTGATTAGGATTTATAGAAGTGTTAATTCGCCTTCAAAACTGAGGACTAACCAAGAAAACAGACTGAGTGTAAGCGTCACATACCTGCCCAGAACTGCTAGTATTCCAAAAGATGTGGTGATACAACATAAAGGGCACGGTGAAAATCGTTGATAATAAAGTTGACCCTTAGTCTATTGCTACTTTTGCAGCACAGCACGGGCAGGTAGTAGACGCAGAAGTGACACGAAATAACATACGTTTGGATTTTCTTGGACATACAGGTTTTGATTATCTTTGAACTCCAAACGCCAGAACATCATCCTCAAGCAGTCGGTGCAGAGAGTAAAGCAAGAAGAATACTGGCGCACGTGTGGTAGGAGAGAAACCCACGCTCTGGGGCACTTGGACAATCAGAGAAGGAAAAGGACCGGTATGCAACAGCAGAATCAGCATCATCAATAGTACAACCCGGAAACTGCTTTTTCCAAAACACTACAGGTCGCAGCTCCGAGGATGGTCTTAAAACTTGCCTTGTCCCCAGTCCCAGAGGCCGCTTAGAAATCCTCTCTTAACCATACACAGCAGTTACTACTTCATCTTCATGAGATGTGTGCAACGTCTGTTTTGATTTGTTTTCGTTTGTCTTTTACGAGGTCTTTTTTTTCTCTTACTTCAGGATTTCGTATCTTCTTTGTTGCTGATAATGCTGTTGATGTTGTTAGTGATGATAATAATGATGGTGATGGTGATGGTGATGAGACGATAATGTTGGTGGTGATGGTCGTTGTCGTCATCGTCAACTTTTATCTCCAAATCAATCCTCAACCAATAAACAAATGAACAAAGGCATTCAAACAATAAACATGTTTTTTATAAGCGCCTTTCTAACATTTTTTGTATGTATGTATGTATGTATGCATGCATGGACCGCAGTGGCAATAAAATAACTAATTAACCTAGACGATGGGATCAATGTACTAACTGGAGAGGAGGAGATAAGATGAGAATAGTCCGAAAGACATTGGATGAATAAATATCGGTGAAAACTCCTCTAGTAATATATTATCACAGGGAGTCCATCAAATTCACTCACAAGGCCTCGGTCGGCCGCTTGGATCTCTTGTAGAACACACTTGCCCAAGGGTGCCGATTGAAGCCGAAACCGCATGGTTGCTGAGCGAACTTCTTAACCATGCTGCCACGTTATGCCTGACGCATGGTCATAGGACATCTTAGATTTCACGTCGAAGTGCTTAAGAATATTGTCCACAGGACTCAGCTGCTGATTCTCATTTTGCAAGAAATGAACAACCAGAGATGATGTGATCAACTGCTTATTTCTGCAGACTGAATAATCTGCACTTCATGTTAAGTTATCGCTGCATTATTTCCCTTCTTTTCTGAAGATATAACATTTTCTTGTGCAATTGAAATCAAACTGTTTATCACTACCGCTTTAATCCAGAACCATTCTTGGTTTTCACGTTGACTTTACTTCTTTTCTGTCGAATACTGTGGATTAATAGGTCATGATGTAATCTTTTTGTCCATATTTTTTTCTTTTGTGTATTTTGGAATGCCATTTTCTCATTTATTCATCTTTTTTATAATTTTTAACCTTTTCTGTTCTTTTGTCCTTATCTAAAAAAAAATTCTATAGTGTAGTTTGCTTATAAACTGGTGATCTGCTGCGGTATCATTTCATTTATGTTCCTAAGAGAGCAGATATTCCACTTCCTTCGACAAGAACAACTCATATACCAATCTTGTTAGTTGTTTAGTTTCAACGTCAGTAGAAAACATTAGTTTACTTTATATTCCTTTTTCTATCAGCCATCGTATCATGTTTGTTAAGCATTCAGTAAGACAACTAAACAAGTTCAGACACATACATGAGGCTCTTTGAAACCAGAATTCTTGAACTTAACCTTTTAGTTCGGTTTCTTGGGTTTTTTTTTTTAATTTTAATATTTCTTGCTTTAAATTTTACCCATAACTATTCTATACATTTTATATTTGCATTCTTAAGTCTATCGTGTTTATTAGAGTGTTTTTGTTTATTTTCTATCATCGACCTTCCCTTACATGTGTGAAATGCATACCCATACATATTAATTATTACTGGTCGTGTATAATATTATTGCATTTCATGAAGTTTTAATTGAATTATTTCCAACTAATTCTGGATTCTGGAGATAATCATTGAGTCAGTAACAATCCCTGGTTGCATAGTAAAAAGTTCTTTTAAAACCAAATATTTGAAAAGAACCTACAAAATTTCTGCAGGACAATATGTGTTAAAATCACAGATGTAGATAAGATACCTACTAAAGAAAAAAATGTTAAATTTTGCGAAAACCATTTTATTGAGCTAAGCTAAATATAACCAGCTCGCGAGGATTCTGGTTAATTTAACTACAAGAGAAAGTCAAATGTTCATCAAAATACTTTGTGTAGCAATATGAAAAACGTGCAAATTTACAGAGCGATATAACGCTTTGAGGAAAGACACGAAACAACAACAATAACAACAATACAACTAATAATAAGAATCCTTTCTACTAAAGGCACAAGGCCGGAAATGACATCGACCCCAGTATGCAATTGGTATTTAATTTATCGACCCCGAAAGGATGAAAGGTAAAGTCGACCTCGGTGGAATTTGAACTCAGAACGTAAAGACGGACGAAATAACGCTAAACATTTCGCCCGGCGTGCTAACGATTCTGCCAGCTCACTGCCTTAACCAATAATAATAATGATAATACTTTCTACTGGAGGCACAAGTCCTCAAATTTGAGAGGAGTGGACTAGTAGATTACACCGACCCCAGTTTTTCACTAGTACTTAACTTATCGACCTCGAAAGGATGAAAAACAAAGTCAATCTCGGCGGAATTTAAACTCAGCTCGCCACCTTAACCAATAATAATTATTATTATTATTATTATTATTATTATTATTATTATTATTATTATTATAATGTTTCGAATTTATGTATAAGGTTAACAGTCTCGAGAGGAGGGAGTGAATCGTTAAAATAAAAATATCGGTGATTGGCTGGTACTTCTATTTTACGGACCCCGAAAAAAATAAAAAAGCAAAGCTGAGCTCGGCGAGTTTTGAACTCAATGTAAGCAACTGCAAGAAATATGGAAAAGCATTTTGGGCGACGTTCTAACGATTCTGTCAATAATAAGAATAATAACTGTTTCAAGTTTTGGCATAAGGTCAGCAATTTTCAAGTGACAGTATTGTTTAGGAAAGGCTTGGATCTCAAAATACTGACGATCTTTCTGGATCCGGACGATAAGTTGGTGGTCCTGAATGTGAGCTATATTAAAGGTAGTGCACTTAGACTGGTGATTTTCTATGTTCCGGTTGGAGCAAGACGGCCATGTTTCTTTAGGCGTCTAGAAGCTTTACTCGGAACGTTTCGTCCTTTATTGTTAGCGGGAGACTAGAATGGCATCTTAGACGCACAATGGAATAGTGTAGGAGTAACTGATAGAAGCGGAAGTGCAAAAGCTTCAAAAACCTAATCACATCTTTTCAGCTGTCTGACAAGTACCGACAAAATTTCCCGAATATGCCATGGAATAATCGTACTGGATTATCCAAATTGTATTTAAGTATTTCATTCGGCTAAAAGATAAGGATAGTGCAGAGTGCCCACAACTACAAATGGTAGTATATTCAGACCACAAAGTCGTAATCTGCATGGTCGACCTAGATAGAACAGCTAGACGGGGACCCGATTACTGGAAACTAACGCATCATGTGCAGCGCATAAAATCTACAAAGGCTGCATTAGCATATTAGTTAAGCAACATTTAACAGACGCAATCGTTAACAACAGGTGGTGGTGCGCTCTCAAGAGAGCGATTAAAGTAGGATCAATAACTTTTAGTAAAGAATTAGCAATAGAAAAAATAGACAGAGGAATTAGTAGCTGGATTAGATGGGGCGATTAGGAGTAGCATTACAACTGACGTACTAGCTACGAGAATGACATTAGACCGTTTTCTCAATGTGAAACATGAAGGTTACATTGTTAGAGCTAAAGCTCGTGCACTCAGTCACGAGAAAGGTAAGTTGTTCAACGGGCTCGATTGGCAAAGGTGCAAAGTGGCAACAAATCTACAATTCGATTTTCAACAGGCTGTGAAGAACGCTTGCTGCTCGATTCCAGGTAGAAATGTGCGGCTTTCCAGTAGCATTTCGTACGACTGTTCGGTGCAAGCAGGTCGTCAGAGATGACGAAAGCCTATAGCTTCTGCTCGTTCGCAAACCAAGGTTTTAGTGGAGTGTTTTAAAAAGCCGATAACAACAGCCAAGATACAGGAAGCACTGATCGGCCATACGAGGCACCAATTGCTCAGTTTGGAAGGTCTACCTTACGAGTTTTATGTAGATGTGCTGGATTTTTGACCGATGTCCTTGCAGCTTCGGAACGGGAGAATACCCAATTCTGTTAGCCGGGCAGTAATGATGAGAAAAGATACGAACCATGGAGAAGTGATTGAAAATTTACAGCCCATAACTCTGTTCAGCACAGAGTTTAAGATTTTAGCCAAAGAGGTTAGCGCCTGTCATGCGCAATTTTTACCAAGTCAATGGAAGACAACTTCCACCTTATGCTATGCATCATAGAATGGGTAGGGAATAAATCT
>NC_142940.1:18370199-18392699 GCF_046866305.1 Octopus bimaculoides | reverse complement strand
GCGTTGGAGGGAATATAGTTTGAACTTCCCGAAACAATCTCAATAATCTAGATCCTAATAATCAAGGCCATGTCGTCTATTTTTCTTGTGATCGATCCTTGGGCTCCTTCAATTTTTATATTTTGTTTCGTGTTGGGAGACCACAGTGGACTACATTATTCAAGGTGAGGATGGTGGAGAAGAGGAGGATAATGGTAAAAGCGTCTCTAAACCGAAAAGTCTTAAGGATCCAGGAGCATGTCTTGTATACCATGTTGACTTTCTTGCTTATGTAGGTACTCCAGCTTAAGGTGTTGTTGACAGTTACTCCGAGGTCCATAGCAGTGTTTGATGCTACGAAGTGATCACCCGAGGGCAGTTTTTGTGGTGGTTTAAGTGCAACCGTTTTACCGAAGTGGATTAATTCAAATTTATTTTCGATTCGATGCATGTTGTGTTTGTCCACACATAGAATAACAGCAAACAGATCCGATTGGAGATTGATCCGGTCTCCTGCCGTCGACTACCTTCAGAAGCTTAGAGTCGCCCGTGAAAAAATTCTATTGCTGCTGTATTTGATGACGTCAATGGTGTCATTGATGTAAATAAGGAAAAGGAGTGGACCCAATGTAGTACCTTAAAGGATTCCACTGATGACTCTTGATCGAACTGGATCGAACACCATCTATCACCGAACGCTGTCTTCTGCTCACCAGAAAACGTTCAATCCAATTTAATAGTGTCCCTCGGCCTCCAGTACATACACACATACACATATATATACTTATATAAATGTATATATATATATATATATATATATATATATATATATATATATATATATATATATACGAAAACATGGAATACGAACTTTTTTTGCAAATAACGAAAGAACCAAATAGGAAACAAAACAAGTAACATAATGAACGACCCTTCCTCAGTTGTCGACTGATGTTCGAAATATGGATATATCACCGTATATAAATATACCACCAAAACTGTGTTGTAACAGTTCTCGCCTGTAGATAGCAGCTGTGTGAAACTCGAGTCGTGAAATGTAAATTTAGTTTCAATGCGTGTATTGAACACTCCTCTCTCATTCGTTTGACATTTTGAGTATCAGCCGACAACTGGTGAAGGGTCGTTCTTTATGTTACTTGTGTTATTTTCCATTTGTTTCTTTCATTGTTCGCAAAACAAGTTCGTATTCTATGTTTTTGTAGTTCATGTTGTTTACGTTTTATGACGCCCTGTACCCATATATTCGCATGTATATACATATATATGTAAGTTTGTACATATATGTATATATGCATATATTTCTTTTTTTATAGTTTCAGCTCAGAGCTGCGGCCATTCTGATGCACCGCTGTTTTGCTACACTGTTATTACTGAGAGCCTCCTCCAATATGTGGAGTCTGATGTAGCTACCCTCATTTGCACCTCTTGCCGTGAGGTAGGTTCATCTGAGACTCTCGACAGGAAGAGGTCCAGCTTTGATTTAAAAAACCCTACATCTACTTTGTGCAGGTTCCTCAGGCTCTTTGGGAGAATATTAAAAAGCTGTGGGCCCCTGAAACCCAAACTGTTGCAGTAACTGGTCCTGAAGCGAAATGGCATTGCTGAGGTCTTTGGCACTATGCAGTGTCGTCCCGTTCTGGCATTGGTGTAGCTTTCAATTTCAAAATTTGGCACAATTCCTTCCAGGATCTTCCAGATGTATATTACTGCATACCTCTCCCGCCTTCGCTCCAGGGGGTAGAGTCTTAGCTGTTTCAACCTTTCCCAGTAGCTGAGCAGTTGCAAAGAGACAATATATATATATATATATATATATATATATATATATATATATATATATATATATATATATATATATATATATATATATATATATACATATATGTATATATATATATATATACATTATTTATATTACTATATGATTGAACGCCACGCATCTATTTCCGGGTAAGTATATATATATATATATATATATATATATATATATATATATATATATATATATATATTAGAAATATAATATTTCTAAATCTCTCAGAGAGATTTAAGCAGTAGTGGAGCGATAAAGTTGTAGTATATTGTCAACTTAATGTGACAATCCCAATAAGGGAACACACTACTGCCGTTTAGCCCTAGGAAGCTGGACCGCTTCCTGTCGGCCTTGACACAATTACTGTGTCCTTAAGTTTGCGAGGGGGAGACAAGCTCCTCCACCCAGCCTAGCCAGCATTCAGGGACATGTTTCTGAGTCTTTGCTCGTCATCAGCCTGAAGTAGCTTGCCTGCTGGATAGAGAAGCCTGTTTCGCCTTCGCAAACTTATGTAAATCATAGTGAAGTTTATTCACTGATCAGCAAAATTAGAAATATAATATTTCTAAATCTCTCAGAGAGATTTAAGCAGTAGTGGAGCGATAAAGTTGTAGTATATTCTGAGTGAAATTGCGTAGACAAAAACAGTGTAGAATCTATCGAGAGGATTTTACCTTCAATCCAAGTGGTATAGCTTTGTCACGCAGACTGTGTTCCGTTAACTCTTCATACGAATTACATTAAGAGTATTCTTCTCTATAGAATCCTCAGTTACTTAAACGAAAAATCAGGAACAAATTGTCTATTAATCGAACAACAAATCCGCAATGTCCAGCGACGGAGATCCACCACATATATGCATATTTCAATGCATATATAACATGAACTGTCTTCGTGCCACACGATCAATGCTTTTACATTAATGCATACTCGTAAATATGAATATTTCCTATATATTTTAGTGCTTTTCTAAAGTTAGTATAGTGAGATTACATTATCGTTGCATCTATGAAATATCTATTTATTTCCATATTATAATATTTTATAATATGCGTGTATGAGTGTGTGTGTTTGTGGGCGGCGAACGTCTTAGTCAATACCGTACAATATTGAACTGACTGTGCAGTTTCTAACTTCCTTTTTAGTTCTTCTGAGAGGTCAGTTACTCCCATGACTGTGATATCGAGAAGAAATACAGTTTATCCATGTGGTGAATACATTTTAATTCTCGCAGACTGTGCTAATTTGCATATTGGTCTTAGTTTGACAGCTATCTAGAAATTCCCAATACACAAACGCAGTATGAAAGGCGAAAAGCTTTGAGAAGCAGAAGTATATTATACGTTTTGAAATATATATATTATCTTATTGTATAATAACATTCTAGATATGTCCAAACATCCATAGCAGCTTGACTCAAGTATCGAACTTTCTTACGTTCTTGTCAAAGTTCGATATCTTCCGAACTTCGTTTCAGAACAAAACTGTGCGCGTGTGTATGTGTATGCATACATATATACATACATAAATAGATACATATATATATACATAATAAATACATACATATGTATATATATATATATATATATATATATATATATATATATATATATATATATATATATATATATATACATATTTATATATACATATATATACATACATATACACATATACTCACACACACACACATGTATACATATATATGCATACATATATATATATATATATATATATATATATATATATATATAGATAGATAGATAGATAGATAGATAGATAGATAGATACATACATACATACATACATACATACATACATACATATATACACATATATATGCACACATACACTCACACACACAAATTTTGAATTGTGTCAAACAAATGGAAGAGGAGTGCTCAATACACGATATAGAATATATATTGTTCATTGAAACTAAATTTATATTTCGCGACTCGAGTTTCACACAGCTTCTATCTACAGGCGAGAACTGTTACAACTCAGTTTTGGTGGTATATTTATATATGGTGGTATATTTATTATATCTTTCATCAACAAGTGATATGACGTTACCACTGTATAAACGCTATGAAAGTATTTTTACAATAAGCAGTATAAAAATGCTTTAATAGATTTTATACATCCAGCATTGCTTCAAATGTTTTAAATTACTAGTTTGACAACACCGATGTATATAAATCCTAACTAGTTATACTTCTATACTGTTGACTGTGTCATCAGCTGACGGCTTGGCAGGGTACGTGTACACTATTTTACATAGACATTTCTGACAGAAACATTGATCCATTCCACGTAAAAGTATATATGTATGTAGTATATATATATATATATATATATATATATATATATATATATATATATATATATATATATATATATATATATATATATATATATATATATATATTAAGGAAGTATATGACACGTGCCTTGATTTATTCTCGTTTTGTTGGCCATTGAAATCATATATATACATATATATACATATATATATATATATACACTGTCGCTTTGAAATTTGATTTATTTCTGTTTAACTGAGCTATTTGCTAAACTCTTGCACAACGAAATATTCCCGTTGATTCGACGAGAAGCTTGTCCCCATCCCTAAATAGTCTACGTGTTTATGTATGTGTGCTTGCATGCGTGTGTATTTATGAGAGTGTGTGTATGTATTTGTGAGAGTGTCTATGTATATGTGTATGTATGCGTGTGTGTGTGTGTGTGTGTGTGCGTGTTCGTGTGAGTGTGTGTGTGAGTGGGGGGAACGAATGCATATTTATATATTTATGCATTCATGTGTATACGTAGGTTCGTGTGTAAATATGCACAAAGACTTATATCTATCTATCTATCTATATATATACATATATATATATATATATATATATATATATATATATATATATATATATATATATATATATATATATATATATATATATATATGCACACATACAAACACTCACGCAAGCACACACATACGCAGAGGTATATGTAGATGCATATTTATATATATTTATCGAATATATTCACTAAATATAAAAATATAGTTTTATGTGTGTAGTACGCATAGATACTTATACGTACATATATAAATATTTTACGTACGTATATATGTATATATGTATAACAGTATGCATGTACTTGTAAATATATATATTAGCATAAGAAGACATATATATATAAATAGTTGGATAGACGGATAGATACATACATAAAAACATTCATATTTCTACAATTATACATATACTTATGTATAAACAAATTTTCATACAAATATATATACACATTATATTATATATAAAAGTGTGTATATATTTACGTGTATATATATATAAATCTATATTATATATGTATATATATATACATATATATATATATATATATATATACATATATATATATTTATATATTTATATATGTATATACATATATATATATATGCATACATATATATATATATATATATATATATATATATATATATATATATATATATATATATATATATGTATGTATGTATGTATATATGTATGTATATATATATACATATATGTGTATATGCGTCTGTATATATATATAATGAATATATGTATACATATACATATTATACATATCTACGAAGATATATGTGTACTTATATTTATGTTTACATTTATATATATATATATATATATATATATATATATATATATATATATATATACGAACTACCTCATACAGATATTATCGATGTGACAAAATAACGATATAAAAGTAATAGCTAATAAACTTAACTATTGAATTCTTGTTGTATTCAACAGAACATATGATTGATATACGATTTTTTCACCTTTGTATTCCAATACAATTGTCTGTTAGGAAATATAAAATAACGCATTATCTAATGTGACAACAACATTATAGTAAATACTAGATATAACATACAATAAAAATAATGTTTTGATGAAATATAATAAAATAAATTACCAAAATAGAATACGTTTCCCACCAACATCAATTGATTAGTGGTTTTATTCACATATATATATATATATATATATATATATATATACATATACATATATATATAAATATATATGCATACGCATATATATATACACATATATACATGCATATATATATATATATATATATATATATATATATATATATATATATATATATATATATATATATAGATATAGATTCAAGGCTTGAATATATATATATATATATATATATATATATAAATATATACCATACTTTATAACTGGAAATCTATGCACGTTCGTGTGTGTGTTTATGTGTATGTGTATATACACACACGCATACACACACATATGTATATATATACGTATGTATATGTGTGTGTGTATGCATATACATGGATTTAGGTAGATAGATAAATAGATAGATAGATAAGTAGATAGATAGATAGATAGATAGATAGATAGATAGATAGTACATATATATATATATATATATATAGTTACACATGTATATACATATACATATATTTATATGTATATATATATACACACACGCATACACACAGACACACACAAACACACACACAAACACACACACACACACACACACACACACACGTTTTAATAGAATCGTATGTCTGTGTCTGTATAGTGCTTATAACACTGAATCTCTAAGGAGGAGACGAGTGTTCGAATCCCGCAACCGCCTCACTTTATTATCCTCTCTCTCTCCCTCTCTCTCTTCCTCTCCCTGTCCCTCCCTCCTTCTCTCTCATATGAGTACACACTGTATATTAACACATCTGGCTTTGTTTCAAATGTAATCATGAATCAGTAGCGCAAGCATCATTTAACCGATAATTAATTAAATTTAAATGTCGAATTTATAGATAATTAAGTAAACTACAAACAGATTTCTATAAAATGATTGGAGCCAATTAGACTAAGATCACGAGGCTAAACGTTAAATATTATAATATGCAGCCAACGGAGGAGCCTGTATGTAGTCGATAAACCTGCTGGAAATAACAACCTCACCATCCGCAATTCTTCTAAGTATTTACCTGTCTATCTTACCTATCTAGTTATTTGTCTAGCAGCCAATCTATCTATGTGTCTAAGTCTATATTGTTCTTTCTCCATACCCATTCATCCATCTGTCTGTCTCTTTATCCATCAATATGTTCGATATTTGCTTATGTTTGTTACCTCGTTTGTCCATATGATTATAACCTAAATCGTCTTCCTTCTTTCTGTCTATCCATACAACATATCTATCTATCATTTACTCCATCTAACTATCTACATATCTATCTATCTATCTACCTATTTGTCTGTCAATCTGTTTATCAATCTACGCATGCAACTACATATCTATGTTTCTGCATACCTATCCAACTATTCTTTTGACAATCCGTCAATCTGTCTATTCCTTTATCCATCTGCCTATCTCTATATTTATCTATCTATTTCACTATGTGTCTACCCAAATAGCTACCTATCTCTGCGACCACATCTGTCTACAAAATTAAACATTAAAACTTAAACCAGCACGACACCTATCGTCTATTATGTTATTATTTTGATATCATATTAATGTCTCATCACCTTGCTATATTATTTCCTCGTCTTGCTCTAATCTACGTTTAACGACTTCCCAGTATCACCACTGTACAATATTTTGCTTGAGATACACCAAGTCATTATTAAAACAGAAAAGGTTACGTTGGACAATAAAATCATAGCTATATAAAACACGACTGAAATACTTTTTATCTTAGATCTGTTTGATCAGTATGACCTGAGACTAAACAACAACAGTAACATCAACAACATCATAATAATAAGGAAAAGATTTCTACTCTAACCTAATCGAAATCAAAGTAAAATACATAGCTGCACCTTGAACTGAGCCTGTATATAAGATCTGATATAATCTTGAAAAACCAAGGTTTGTTGATAGCCATACAATGTGACGCTCTTATTGTTGCCTGGGCAGTACTATGACCATCTCATCTTTTTGTATTTCTACAACTACATATAACTTGCTCTTTCCTTTTTTTTTCTTCCTTTGTGTTCAAACTGTCAGGGTCAAGTTTAAGGGAGATTTAGCTTCTCCTTATAGTTTATTAGTTGAGACGCAATGGCCCAGTGGTTAGGGCAGCGGACTCGTGGTCATAGGATCGCGGTTTCGATTCCCAGACCGGGCGTTGTGAGTGTTTATTGAGCGAAAACACCTAAAGCTCCACGAGGCTCCGGCAGGGGATGGTGGCGAACCCTGCTGTACTCTTCCACCACAACTTTCTCTCACCCTTTCTTCCTGTTTCTGTTGTGCCTGTAATTCAAAGGGTCAGCCTTGTCACACTGTGTCACGCTGAATATCCCCGAGAACTACGTTAAGGGTACACGTGTCTGTGGAGTGCTCAGCCACTTGCACGTTAATTTCACGAGCAGGCTGTTCCGTTAATTGGATCAACTGGGACCCTCGACGTCGTAAGCGACGGAGTGCCAACAAGAGATAGTTTATTAGTCGACTATATAGTCGACATATTAGTCGTCATTTTGATTGGTTCGCGATATGTACCTACCTAGTGGTTAGGGTCGTATACAAGTAGAGATAATTCTTGCAATAGCAATATAAACAAGAGTGCCTTTTACACCAGAAGCCAATATGAGGATTCTTCTCATTGTAACTATTGTTGTATATTATTTACATTATTTACAATTGACGGATATTTGTCCTCATCTTGTTTGTTGTTAACACAACGTTTCGACTGATATACCCTCCAGCCTTCATCAGGCGTCTTGGGGAAATTTCGAACCTAAGTTCCCATTCCTAAGGTATTTTCTGATGTTGTTGTTGTTGTTGTTATTATAATTATTATTATCATTATTATTATTATTATTATTATTATTATTATTATTATTATTATTATTATTATTATTATTATTATTATTATTATTCAGGTCACTGCCTGGAATCGAACTCGGAATCTTGGGGTTAATAGCCCGCGCTCTTAACCACTAATAATGATAATAATAATAATAATAATAATAATAATAATAATAATAATAATAATAATAATAATAACAATAATAATAATAATAATAACATCGAAAAATACCTTAGGAATGAGAACCCAGGTTCGAAATTTCCCCCAAGACACCTGATGAAGGATGGAGAGTATATCAGCCGAAACGTTGTGTTAACAACAAACAGGATAAGGACAAATATCCGTCAATTGTAAATAATGTAAATAATGTACATAATTCCTCATCTCTTAAACATAGAACTGCATTGCTGTACAGTTTGTTAGTCTAACAGAACATCCATGTTTAACTGCGGATACATATTACTTCTTGCAATAAATATTATTCATCTAGTTAAAGCTATTGTTGTTGTCGTTGTAGCTATTCCCCAGGTCAGCTCCTAAGCGAGAAGACCTATGATCAAGGATGTAACCAATTCCAATCCCATCTTTTTGTACTCCGGGTTAAATGCCTCCAGGAACCTTGGCTACGTTTAGCGGAATCCATTCGGTTGCAAACATTCGGAATAGGTTTCTGGTTTAAGGATACCTTTCTCTCCCTTTCCGTCTCCCTCTCGTTAGTGTCGGGGGTCAAATGGCATGGGTGATGCCTTCCCTTACTAAGCCCCAAAGAAAAAAGAGACGATACGTTGGGATTTCAGGGGTATTTAGGGCCGCATATTTTAGCCGACTGATTGACCTCATAGCGATACTTTCGTTAACTAAAGATGGCGCTAGTATAGTATAATAGCGGGGATAGATGTGGCGATGGTTTCTAGTAGAGATAATGACGACGACGACGACGACGATGATGATGATGATGATGATGATGATGATGATGATGATGATGATGATGATGATGATGGTCATGGTGTTGCTGGTGGTGATGCTGGTGCTGGTGCCAGTGGTGCTGGTGATGGTGGTGGTGGTGCCAGTAGTGCTGGTGCCAGTGGTGCTGATGATGCTGGTGGTGGTGGTACTGATGTTGTGGTGGTGGTGGTGGTGGTGGTGGTGGTGATGGTGGTGGTGCCGGTGGTAGTGGCGGTGGTGGTGACAGATGTAATAATAATAGACGAATCAGTATAATTTAGTATCGGTAACAATGATAGTGGAGCTGGGGGTGGTGTCACTGGAAGTCGTGGTGGTAGTGGTGGTGGTATGGTGGTGGTATGGTGGTGGTAATGGTGGTGGTATGGTGGTGGTAATGGTGGTGGTATGGTGGTGGTATGGTGGTGGTAATGGTGGTGGTATGCATTAATGATGATAGTGCTAAAGGGCATTGACGAGATTTGATTGTTGCTATCGTTAAAGTTCTAGGTGTTCGTATTCTTGTCGTTGTTGTGAATATTGTTGTTGTTGTAAGTGTTGTTGAATGTTGTTGTTATTGCTGTTGTAGCTGTTTGCCTACATTTAAATTGAAATTAGTGTTTAGTTTAACATATGTCTTTCGTGACGACAATAATGACAGGATAAACAAAACAAAAAGAAAGTAACAAAAATTTTTTTTAAGAAGTAAAAAAAAAAAAGAAGTTATGTAAAAAAAAATATAATAATAATAATAATAATAATAATAATAATAATAAATCCTGGAAAAACTAAGAAAAGAAAGGAAAGCAAGAAAGGAGGTGATAAGTGACTCTAAATTATTCTGACAAAAGAGCTGCGGCTAAAATATAATTTTCAACTCATAAATCAATCTCAGGACATTCGAAAACAAATCACGCGATGATGACGATGATGACGACGATGATGATGATGGTGATGATGATGACGACGATGACGATGATGAATATGACGACGACGACGACGACGAAGTCGACGACAGTGACACTGATGATGATGATGTTGATGATGATGATAATGATGATGAACATGATGATGGCGATGTTGATGATGATGATGATGATGATGATGATGATGATGATGATGATGATGATGATGGCGATGATGATGGCGATGAGGAGGAGAACGAAGGGGACGATCACGGTGGTGGTGATGATAGGAAAACAGCGAAAGCAAAGATGACGACAGCAACGATGATGATGATGATGACCATGATGAATCCGATGACGATGAAGACGATAATGATGATGAAGATAATATGGTGATGTCGACGACGACGACGACGACGACAATGATGATCATGTTGATGATAATGACGATAATAGCCATGATAATTATAGTCATCATCATAATCACCATAATCACCATCATAATGGTCATCGTCATAATCCTGGTAACATAGTAGTAGTAGTAGTAGTAGTAGTAGTAGTAGTAGTAGTAGCAGTAGTGGTGGTGGTGGTGGTGGTGGTGGTAGTAGTAGTAGTAGTAGTAGTGGTGGTGGAGGTGGTGGTGGTGGTGGTAGTAGTAGTAGTAGTAGTTATTGTTCTTGTTCTTGTTATTGTTGTTGATGTGATTGTTGTTATTGTAGTGTCTCTTATTGTAATCGAAAATAAAAAAAAGGTACATAAAATAAGAGGAAAACATGATTTAAAAACCTGCGGGCTGGAGAGACACGCGGGAATCTGCACTGTAGTGAATAAAAGTTCGATTTCTATCAATCAATGTAAATGTGTCTTCGAATATGTACACATGCATATACACAACACGCCTGCGCGCACGCACGCACACACAGAGATACGGCATGCAAGTGCTGACACAAACGCACATTCAAACATACATTCATCCATAGATTGATGCAGGTACAGATATGCGCACAAATATACATGTATACTTACAGCATAAACATACGTATGCATATATATATGTGTGTGTGTGTGTGTGTGTGTGTACATGTATGTATGAATGTATGTACACGTACCCGCAAGTATACATATATGTATACTTGAAAATATACATACACACGCACTTGCAAATGTGCGTGTATGTATATATTCTTTATACACATTTCATGAACACATATATATATATATATATATATATATATATGTATGTATGTATGTATGTATGTATGTATTCATATCTACACACAACACACAAATATACACACATAGATATATTGATTCATATACAGATATATATATATATATATATATTTGTGTGTGTGTGTGTGTGTGAGTATGTATGTATATATATATATATATCCGCAATGTATATACTTCAGTCTCCCCTATTAAATCTTGCGTGAAAAAAAAAAGCTAGTTATGTGGTGACATAAAAAAACATGCTTGACAGGAAATCAAAGCATCTTACATGTATGTATATATATATATATATATATATATATATATATATATATATATATATATATATATGGTAAAGATATATATGTATACATATATATAAATATATATACATACTTGTATATACAAATATATATATATATATATATATATATATATATATATATATATATATATATATATATACCCCAATATAGAAGTATTTATATATGTAAATACACACATATGTATATATACATACATACATACATACATACATACATACATACGCACACACACACATGCATAAATAACACTCATCGGAAAATATGTGAAAAATATTCAGTAGTAATAATGGAAATAGTAATAACGATGATGATGATGATGATAGCGATAATAATAAGGTTAATAATAATAAAGGAGCGAAAGAGAGAAAGAAGTTAATAGAAGAAAACTTATAATTTCAAATTACCAAAATTTATAGAATATAATGTCATATAATAAGATATAATGACATATATAACACGCAGGAAACAAAAAAAAAAGATGGCAAACAACAACAGCAAAAATATAGAGAAGTATAAATATACAATAATATAAAATTCAAAAATGAAACAAATTATGAAATTAAAGGCAATTATTCATTTATTTCTCTCTATTCTAAAAGATTTTTGAAAAATCTTACTCTGTGTTTCAAATAGCAATAAATTTCAGATGAAATAATGTCCATTAATTTAGTCCAGTTACATCTAGCATAGTTTGATGTTTATATCATTCTAAAAACGACATTTTGTTATTTTTGTTTTAGCTGTTTTGCAGTTGTTTTTGTGGTTTTCTCTTTTGTATTTTACTCTTGAAAGCAGCCATTTTTGAATGTGATATTGTTGAACTTTGTTTCAAAATTAATTCAATGCTCGTTTATTATTAAGTGATTCATGTCTCTTGTCTTCACGTCTTCTTTAATTTTATAGTTTATATTTTTTATTTCTATTTTAATTTTCTTGTTTTGTTCTTTCATTTCATTCTCTCCTTCGATTTCCTTCTATTTTTCATTATATTTCGTTATGTTTATTCATTCATTTTTCATGAAAAGAAATAAAAAGAAAATGTATAAAATTGCTTTAAAAATTGTATTAGAAGTGTTAAAAACCATACCGTGTCCGTGACACTCTTTCTTTCTTCCTTCCTTTCTTTCTTTCCTTTTTTCTTTGCTTCTTTCTTTTCTCCCAATACTGTCGATAATAATAACAACAACAACAACAATAATACGACCAATATAATCAACACTACAGAGAACTACAATACATACATACATATATATATATATATATAGATGCAAATATATGCATACCTATATACATACATGCATATATATGTGTGTGTGTGTATATATGTATGTATGCATGTATGTATATATATTTATATATGTGTGTGTGTATGTTATGCTTGTATATATATATCCGCTACCAAAGATATTTATAAACATACATACACGTGGGGACAAGCACACACAAACACACATACACACACAGAGACGTAATCACAAACACACATCGTGCAGCCACATATATACATAACGCATATTCAAAGTGAAATATTTATGACACTTGAAGATTTTCTCGCCATATATGTGTGTATGTACATGTATACGAACATACACATGTAAAAAAATATATATCCATATAACACACACACACACACACATATATATATATATATATATATATGAAGGTATGTGTGTACGTATGTATGAATGTATACAGACGTGGTGGTTATTTGTGTAAGTTTGCATACGTATACATATGTGTGCATGTATGAATCGATGTACGTATATGTGTATGCATATATGTATGTGTCCCTGTATGTGCATGTGTCCTGGCAGTAATGGTTATTGCAACGTTATTCCAATAATCATTCACAACAGTCATAATATTAAATAAAGGAAGTGCATGAAATTGATAGAAAGCAATATAGATAGATAGATAGATAGGTAGATACATACATACATACATACATACATACATACATACATACATAGACGGACAGACAGACAGACAGACAGATAGATAGATAGATAGATAGATAGATAGATAGATAGATAGATAGATAGATAGATAGATAGATAGACATACACACACGCACACACGTACACAGACAGACAGGCAGGCAGCCAGACGGACATACAGATAGATAGATAGATAGATAGATAGATAGATAGATAGATAGATAGAGAGAGAGATAGAGAGAGAGAGAGATAGATAGATAGATAGATAGATAGATAGATAGATAGATAGATAGATACATTTCTTTTATTAGCCACACAGGGCTCAACAAAGATGGGACGAATACAATGTAGAGCTTTTCTTTTTGGGAGGGGGAAGGAAAAAAATAGATAGATACATTTCTTTTATTAGCCACACAGGGCTCAACGAAGATGGGACAAATACAATGTAGAGCTTTTCTTTTTGGGAGGGGGAAGGAAGGGAAAAAAAAGGGGGTGGTATCGATCAAAAGGGATCGAAAAAAAAATAGATAGATAGATAGATAGATAGATAGATACACACACACACAAACAGGCAGGCAGGCAGGCAGACAGACAGATAGAACAGAGTTATTGGTACCTAACGAAACTTTGAGTACCTTCTCTATGCAGTTTTTCAGTAGACATCGAAGTTTGTCGATAAGCATTTACCTAGAACTAAATTACATATCAAGCATGGAATGTTTACCGCTTTGCCTGTCCTATCTATCACATGTGATGCAGAGAACATATCTTCTAAGTTTCCATGCATCATATACGATGCTCATTCCCAAATTTTTTCAACCACCCGAATAACTTGGGACTGATGAAAATAAAGTTTTATATTACTCAGAACGTATGAAACACGGGTTAACTAAAAGTCAGAAAACATGCACGGATGGTTAGGACAAACTTGCGAAAACACCTTGGACAGGTACATGGACAGGTAATATGAGGTAGCGGACTCTCCCACCAATCTGATTCTACCTTCTTTAAAAGAGAGATAAGAACCAATGTTTAATATAGTCATACATACGTAGATTGCTATACGTGTATCTATAATTATATTATTCAATGTAAGTAACAGGTTCATAGTGAGCGCAAACAAACTGGATTTAGTGCGATTTAAGAAATTGGGCTTTCTTGAAATTAAAGAAAAAATTTCATTGTCTTAGTAATTAATTCTGTAAAAAAAAGTCAGAAATGTAATCAATTAAAATAAATTTAATATAAAATGCAGTGTGGAGTAAGTCCTATCTTTGTCAGTACAATAACAATTCCAGACATTTTCTGTATGTGTATTTGTCTGCACTGTTGGTACATTTGGTGTATAAGGGAGTTTGATTCCACTGCCCTCGTCTGTACCACATTTCGGGCTGTTGGTTTATCCGGTATTGTGGAGAAGAGGATGTCTAGTTCCTTTTTGAAGACATCTACTTCCCCCTTATGCAAATTTCTTAATTTTTGTGGGAGGGCACTGAAGAGCTGTGTATATATATATATATATATATATATATATATATATATATATATATATATATATATATATATATATATATATATATATAACAATATATGAATATATGCATATATATGTACATACATGTATGTACATACCTTCATCTAGATGTACATATAGATACATATCTGGGTACATGACGTTGCAAAAAAAATATGGACAAAATGATAAACAAGGTACAAAAAACAAGCAGGCCACATAGAGAACATATCCTTCATCAGCTGCCACCATTAAAACACTGGCGTTTCGAAGAGTTCTTTTACAAGTAATTATTTACCCTGGGTATTTAGACTCTGTCCTTCTTTATAAGCTATTTTTGATTTAAAGTTTTCTTCGATTTTATAAGATGAATTTATACCGAATTTTGTTCATAGTGATAGTATATACATAGTGATAGTATATACATAGTGAAACTATTAAAAATTAGACAATATAAAAGTAAAACTACTTATAACGATTACTCCGTCGAAGGTTTCACTTTTATTCTTCGAGTTTTGAGACATAATACGGAACCAGAGCCAAAGTTGCATTGTTTTAATCCAAAAAAATTACATATTGACACTCCCGGTGTGTGATAGTATTACCATGTAAAATTTGATTTGATTTCGTTGAGCTGTTTGAGAATGCATTGGGAACAGACAGAGATACAAAGAATTTTATATATATGTAGATTAAAAGTTACAATAAAAGTATTTTTATAGTTATGATAGATATATTATTATGATTACTGACACTGAAAATATCAAAAATGAGGTTAACTAATTTATTGTGCTAATAATTTTAATGAATTGTTATAACATTGATGTCATATTCACTGTATACCTACTTTTGCACACACACCCCCGTTATATATATATATATATATATATATATATATATATATATATATATATATATATATATATATATATATGTATATATATATATATATATATATATATATATATATATATATGTATGTATATATATATATAAATATATATATATATATATATATATATATATATACTAGCAGCTAAGCCCGGTTTCACCCGGTCGGTTTGGCTGATGTGGATGTAAAACCTGCTTTGTGGAAGCATTCGTCTTGTTTGGGAATGCTTACTTTAAAAAAACAATTTTAGAATGACTTTTTCTGTCAAAATGCTAAAAGTAACTGACCAACAAAAAACAACCAAGATTCAACCAAATCAAAAAATAAACCCAAACACTAAGTGAACAAAGATGAACCATCTCACTTCCATTGCGCGCGCACACGCGCACACACGCACACACATTCACATACCCCCTTTACATACACACACATTTTTTCACAGAGTTGAAACGCTGTTTGGTTTATTTTTTTCAGCGTACAATTTTCATCATCCCACTACGAAGTATGACATCACCTCTTCCTTCCTTAATCATCCATCACCCCTTTCTTTCTCATTCATAAACACAAGCGTATTATCATAGTAGATTATCTCGGTAACCATGGGAGCTATGAAAAAATAAAAAAATTTCGAGCCTAGGTTCTCATTCCTAAGGTATCTTTCGATATTATTATTATCATTATTATTATTATTATTATTATTATTATTATTATTATTATTACTATTATTATTATTATTATCTTGGGGTTAGTAGCCCGCGATCTTAACCACTACGCCATATACCCGTGGGCATATGTACTGTGTTCAGGATTTACAGAGAAGTATTTGCAACTTCACTGCATTGAATTGCATTTGGTTTTCATCGTCTCATCTACACATGGCTTCGAGTTCATTCCGGAGGTGTTCGATATGATCTGAGATTCAATGCCTTTAATATACTGTATATTCCTATCACCAGCATAACTAATGAGAGTTACTATGCTAATAATCAATGGTATCTGAAAAACTATTACAAACAGCAGCCATTATAAACCGCTTTCTCAGTTTCATGTGAACACATTGTTTTCGATATTTGTGTATCACGTTCTTCGCTGAACCCTTCGTCTTTCAGTTATTTGTTCTTTTAATTGATTCGAGATATTTACTCTTCGTCACATGAAACCTATCATGTCCTTCAGAACAATAGCTTTGTGAATGTTAGATGTCCTCCCTGGCCCTTGTTCAATATATATACAGGGTGTCCACAAAATCTGGGTACATGGGGATTAACACATACTTCAAGAAATTATTATTCCTTATATTTAATTGTTTATGTTATGATTTTATTTACTCCATGTACCCAGACCTTGTGGACACCCTGTATTTAGAGTTGTTGACAGGCATCGCCTCAATTTTCGATCATACCTTGCAAAATTATTTAATCATGTTGGAGACATTTTTTTATCGAATTTCAGTGCACTTTGTAGAAATTCTGGTGAGTCATTCGTTGACAAAACCCCTGGCACGCCGAAGTCCACATAATTTCATACATATTTTATTGATCCATAATTATATCGAGAGCCGAAATCTTTTATCATATTATTATTTGTTACAACATATTTTTATTTCTAAAACGGTCTTGTGTCAAATACATACACACAAGCACGAACATTGTGGTTGTGGACAGTTAATATTTCATAATTTTATTGATTTTAGTCATTTGACTGTGGCGCCGCTGGAGCTCGGTCTGCAATGGTTTTGGTCATTCACGTCGAAAGAGACCGATAGAATAAGTACTGGGGTTACAAAGAATAAGTCCTGGGATTGATCTGTTCAACTAAAGCGGTGCTCCAGCATGGTGGCAGTCAAATGACTTAAATAAATAAAAGAATAAAAAAACATCTTGAGAGAGAGAGAGAGAGAGAGAGAGAGAGAGAGAGAGAGATGCGTTATTTACCTAGCGAGAATCTCTCATATGAACTCGTGGTACATAAAAACACTGATATTTATATCGTCGACGGACGAAATCACGTGATCTTGAAGTTCTGGCGACCGTAGCAGGCTATAAGTAGGAGTGCTTTTATGCACCACGCGTTCATATGAGAGATTCTCGCTAGGTAAATAACGCATCTCTCTCTCTCTATCTCTCTCTCTCTATCTCTCTCTCTCTCTCTCTCTCTCTCTCTCTCTCTAATGATATATATACATGCATATAAATATATATATATATATATTTATATATATATATATATATATATATATATATATATATATATAGAGAGAGAGAGAGAGAGAGAGAGAGTGTGTGTATGTGTGTGTGAGAGAGAGCGAGTGAGAGAGAGAGAGAGAGAGAGAGAGAGAGAGGGTTATTTGAACGAAATTTCACTACTATTTCTATTCGCTCCGTCAATATTATCGTTACTGATATACCTTATTCTTAATGTTATGCTGCTCCTCTTCTTGTATGGTCCCAGGTCACTCCTGATCCAGCTGATGTATTATCAAAGACATTCCACCCATGATCGTCTCATTTTCTTCCAATGCATAATATAAACTGGACTACATTATCTATTATGTCTTTCGTTTAAGACGATAATGTGTGGAATAAGGTAGACTTTAACTATTATTGGTAGCATGTCCAATGACCACGTAGAGGCTCACTTATTGGAATCATTACATTACCTGCTGCTGTGATTCTTGTGTTGTTATTCTTGTTAGTATTCCTGAAGGCAGCAAGCTGGCAGAATCGTTAGCATACCGGACAAAATCTCTGACGGAATTTCGTCCGTCTTTCTGTTATGAGTTCAGATTCCGCCGATGTCGACTTCGCCGTTCATTATTTCGAAGTCGATAAAATAATTGCCAGTTGAGGATTTGAGCCCGTGTAATCAACTACCAGCTCTCCAAACAATTTCAGGCCATTTGCGTATAATATAATGCACACTATTAGTATTCCTGATAGTGGTTGTTGTTACTCCAATTCTTGGTATTGCTGTTGATGGTATTATAATATTGGATTGTCCGGAAAGTTCGTGCCGATTTATAGTAGCTTACCTTTCGACTTATTTTAGAACTTGGTTGAGTTCATAAAATAGGATTTGGTTACACCTCCATTTAGAGCACAGTTTAAGCTATCTTTTCGTGGAAGAAGGTTTATGTTCCTATAACCTGTGTTAATTCTGTAACCCTTTAAAATGGAAGATAAGAAAGTTCATTTTCAGCACTTGATGCTTTTCTTTTTCCGTAAAGGGAACAATGCCCAACAAGCAACCAAAGAAATATGCGCCGTTTACGGTGATGTTTCTTTATCCGAAAGAACTGTACGGAAGTGGCTCACAAAGTTCCGAGCTGGAGATTGTAGCCTTGTTGATAAAGAGCAATCAGGTACACCATCCACTACAGATGATGATCGAATCAAATCATTAATTGAGAATAACCCACATTGTCCAACCCGAGAATTGGCAGAAAGCCTCAACCTATCAAAAGCCGTCGTTCATGAGTTCCTAGTAAAGCTAGGGTACACAAATCGCTACGATGTTTGGGTACCACATGAGTTGAGTGAGAAGAACCTTTTGGATCTGTGATTCGTTTTATAAACGAAATGAAAACGCGACTTTTTTAAAGCAAATTGTGACAAGTGATGAGAAATGGATTATCTACCGAAATGTTCAGAGAAAGCGATCCTGGAGTAATCGGCACGAACTTTCCGGACAACCCAATAGTTGTTGTTAACACTAAACCAGTTCTTATTGGTCAAATCTACCAGCAAATACGTTGCTTTTTTTTTTCATTTTGCTTGACCTTTTGTTTTTTACCTTTTTGCTTGTTTCAGACGTTAGGACTGGCCATGATAGAGCACCACCTTGAAAGGTTTAGTTTAATAAATCGCCCCCCAGCACTCTCTTCTCTCTCACACACATATATACACATTTGCACTCACTCTTTTTCTCATTCCCTCTCTCTCTCTCTCTCACCTTCTCTCTCTCTCTCTCTCTCTCTCTCTCTCTCTCTCTCTCTCTCTCTCTCTCTCTCTCTCTCTCTCTCTCTCTCTCTCATTTACGTTCCCTATCTATCTCTCATCTTTATAAATCTGGTACTCATTCGACCAGTCTCTTGTGCCGAACCGATTAGTTACAGGGATGCAAACAAACCATCACTCGTTGTCAAACGATGGTAGAGCAAACGGAAAGACACAAACACATACATACATTTATATATATACGTACAGATATATGTGTGTGTATGTATGTATGTATGTATGTATATGTATATATTCTGTAAATAATAATAATAGTATTTTATACTCTTAAAGCTAATAAGCGATCACCGCGCAATGACTAAAGAAGACTAAAAAAATAGGTTTTCCCGTAGGCGTAGGACTTGAATCCACACCTCTTTGTTTACGCGACGACGATGGCTTAGCTGACCGAAACTTCGAAATCACTGCCAATAATATTCTTGTTTAAGAATAATAAATTGGTACTCCACGTAAATAAAGAGTAACCGATCAGATTAATGTAAAGCATTAATATATGCGTGCGTGTACATATATATATATATATATATATATACACTGTGAAAATAATAAGAGTAGAAATATAGAGAAATGTTCGTATAGTTGGCCAATTATTTTCACAGTAAAATTTTCGTAGTTTCGACGCCCTTCTGGTACGCAGTTTTAATTTTTTTATTATTATATGTTGCCGAATGTAACTGCGCTTGCGCGGTGGATTTGAAAATTATAATGTGTAAGTATGTAGCACGTGTACTTTCGGCGCTATTTGCTGCATAAATATGCATTAATTTTAGCGCCCTCACTGAAGAGGTGCGGATGGCAAATTGGTTTATTTTGCACTTTGATACAAAAACTCGAGTCTGAGGGTAACTACAAAAATTTTTTTTTTTTCATTTTCATTCCCTTTGAAATTGCTCTTATTCGTGGCTTTAACTGCCTTTTCTAGCATGGAAGGTGTCCTGTTAAAGATCACCTCTTTCTACGTAAATTGTTTGTACACTATTATATATATATATATATATATATATATATATATATATATATATATATATATATATATATAATATATATATATATATATATATATATATATATATATATATATATATATATATATATATATATATATATATATATATATATATATATATATATATATATATATATATATATATATATATATATATATATATATATATATATATATATATATATATATATATATATATATATATATATATATATATATTTATGTGGAGAATGGAGCAACAAATACAAGAAGAAGCACATAAATATAATTATAAACTACGGTTTAAACAGTAAATTACCTGCCTCTGGATGCCCTCTAACCAAGACGGTACCCGCACAGGTGATTCCCAGGAGTGCCTCCGGATTTAAACATCCCCTGGTTGCTTGGATGCTTCAGACTACCCCTGAAGGATTGAGGCAAGCCTATCATTTACCTATATATTATATATATATATATATATATATATACAGACACGCACGTACTTATATATGTATATATATATTCTTTTATTCTTTTACTTGTTTCAGCCATTTGACAGCAGCTATGCAGGAGCACCGCTTTAAAGAGTTTTAGTCGAAGAAATCAATCCCAGGACGTATTCTTTGTAAGTCTAGTACTTATTCGATCGGACCGTTTTTGCCGGACCACTAAGTTATGTGGACGTAAACACACCAACATCGGTTGTTAACCCATGGTTGGGGGACAAACACAGAACAAATATATATATATATATATATATATATATATATATATATATATGTGTGTATATATATATATATACGTATGTGTGAGTGTGTATACATATGTAAATATATATGTATGTATGTGTATATATATATATATACGACGGGCTTCTTTCAGTTTCCATCCTCCAAATCCACTTACAAGGCTTTGGTCGGCCCAATGCTATAGTAGATATTTGCTCAAAGTGCCACGCAGTGGGACTGAACCTGGAACCATGCTTCTTACCACACAGTCATATATACGTATATATGAGCGTCATACTAATATATACTTATCGACACACTACTGTGTCCTGTTTGTTT
>NC_142940.1:18360199-18365199 GCF_046866305.1 Octopus bimaculoides | reverse complement strand
GAAAAGCAAAGTCGACCTCGGCGGAATTTGAACTCAGAACGTAACGGTAGACGAAATACTATTAGGCATTTCGCTGAAAAGATATGGTCGAATACTATACGCCGCTAGGTGGGACATGGTTTTTGAAGGGGCTGGGTTGCTTTAACGTACAGGGTCATCTGCTCGATAGTTAGGCTGATAAATGTCCACAGGTCCGCCAACCTATTTCCTGCAAAGAAACTGCAAATTGCTGATACGAAGACATACTTGCCATGAGGCTTACGGTCTTTACAGAGAGTCCTGGGCGATGATAAGGTGTATTCGTCTGCATTTTATTTTAATCATTACCGAGGTAACTATTATTATGATAGCTGTTTCTGCTTTCAATCTGCACATTATGGTTACATCTGTCTCTAGATTTTTGTATACGAATAAAATCTCCGTTTCTTCAAAAGATACATTAAAGTTTCTGTAAATACATATGTAAAGCTTTTATCTTTTACTCGATTCAAACATTGAACTGTGACCATGCCGGGGACAGCCTTGAAGAATTTAGTCGAACAAATCAAGCCCTGTACTTATCTTATTTTTAAGTCCTGTACTTATTTTATCAGTCTCTTTAGCCAAACTGCTATGTTGCAAGGACGTAAAAAGAACCAACACCAACTGTCAAGTGGTGAAAGGGAACACATACAAATACCATCACACACACACACATACACACACACAAACACACACACAAACACACACATGCACACACATGCACACACACACACACACACACACAAGCCCACAATAATTGACATTATAATAATTTAGAAACTTTCGAGAGAATGTGAAATAATTCCTCTTGGGAATATTGGCGCCCGAGGGACATCACATGGAACTGTAAATATTAGCATGTATATATTGGGTAGAAAAGCCCTTTGGATAGAAATGTCGAAGGTGGCCTGTGGAATTCGAACCCACATCTCCGTCAACATTTTCTATCCAAGGGACTTTTCAACCCAGTATTTACATGCTACTATTTATGGTGGTGGTGGTGGTGGTGGTGGTGGTGGTGGTAATGATGATGATGATTCTTTCTACTAAAGGCACAAGGCCTGAAATTAACGGCATTTCGTCCGGTTCACACCTTAAAATCTATGTATATTATTATAGTAAGCCACACTGCGTGACGGGAGCATGTTGAAATGGTCAAATGTAGAGATATACATTTGTATCGAAATGCCACGAGCTCTCTGCGGTGTAAACGATAACACCTATAAGTGGCTTGATTTCCATTAGCTCGTGAATTGTTATTCATATATGTAGTTTGATATCGTTTATATTGATTTCAAATATTTGCCCAGAACCATAAATTTTTGCGGTGAGGATGGATTAGTCAATTAAAATCGGCTGCAGCATTTGATTGATACATTATTTTATCGATGCCGTTGGGATGAAAGTATAAATTGAACCCCAATCGGGTTTGATCCAGACTGAAAAGACGTAAAAAGCCGTAAGATATACCGCAAAGCATTTCGTTCGATGCTCTGCCGATTCCGTCAATCCACTGCCCTTGATAGATTTTGTATTAAACATATATATCATTTATTAATTCAAAATTTATTCGTCCATTCATCCATAAATACATACACGCATGCATACATATATGCATGTATATTTGCGCAAACACTTATACATATACATATGCTTATATATGCGCGATGGTGGGATGAAAGAGAGAAGAGAGAGAGAGAGACATTAGTTGCATTACCAATGGGCGTGCTTGTGTGCATGAAAATAAGAGATGCAACCATTTTAGCATCACACATATTTAAGAAACATTAACTCAATATTTATAGCTAAACGATGGACGGCGGGGAACAAGAAATAAGACCAGCTTGTGGAAGAAAGAGGTGCAAGATTCAATAATAAGGAGAATAACACAAGTAATGAGATGGTGTAGATAATGAAACCACAAAAACGAAAAATACAACAAGAATCAGAAAAGATAGATATAAAGAATGTGAATGAGAAAATTATGGAAACAAAAGGAAGAGACAACGTGTTTGGAAAGGAGATAAATAGAAGTAACAAACGAAGAAAGGGAAGAAAGAAAAGGCGTGGAAGAGGAGAAAATGAATATGATTTGAAAAGTGAGTGAAAGTTAAAAGAGAATAAAGGAATTGCCGAGAAATTAAATGAAAATAAAAGGAGTGACAGAGATCATTGATTTATCCGTCATGTTGGAGATGTTCTTCCGCGTCCTCTTCCCACTCTCTTCCAATATTATCTTCTGCATCTCCATCTGCTGAAATTAGCCATGGAAGTTTGAATATAATTGGCTAAGGTCTTTACAACTAATGTATTGCCATCGTTCCCAGACAAATTTGTGTCACGTTTTAGCCGAGAAGTTGTTAAATCTATTATGACCATTCCATCGCCCGCTGCCAGCAGCAGTTATATAAACTTGTGATGGCGCACAGCTTGCAGGGTATCAGTGTCCGTGTCATTGCATGAGTGAATGCGTTTATGGCGTTTACATATACATGTGTGTGTATACACATATATATGTGTGTGTGTGTATACACATATATATGTGTGTGTATATATATATATATATACATATATCTATATATATAAAAATGAGAATGTGTGTCTGTCTGTCTGTCTGTCTGTCTGTCTGTCTGTCTGTGTGAATCCCTAAAACTCGAGAACTACGCAACCAATTTCAGTCAAATTTTACACATGCCTTACTTAGGGTTCCAGTTGTGTTTTAGTCAAAAAAAATTATTAACTTCTTGCAGAGTTCGAGCACACGGCAACATAATATCTCCTCCACTATTTAAGTATTACGTGTCAAAAGTGAAACAAAAACACTAATGTCAAATACTTTCACTTTAAAAATGAAACTATTCCACTAACTGAAACAATCACATTTCGATACTGTAGTGACAGATACTTTCACAGAGAGAGAAAGAGAGAAAGAGAGAAAGAGAGAAAGAGAGAGACAGAAAGAGAGAGAGAAAGAGAGAGACAGAAAGAGAGAGAGAAAGAGAGAGACAGAAAGAGAGAGAGAGAGAGATGTATATGTATACATATACATGTATATGTACACCATTTCGATACTGTAATGACAGATACTTTCAGAGAGAGAGAGAGAGAAAGAGAGAAAGAGAGAGAGAAAGAGAGAGAGAGAAAGAGAGAGAGAAAGAGAGAGAGAGAAAGAGAGAGAGAGAAAGAGAGAGAGAGAGAAAGAGAGAGAGAGAGAAAGAGAGAGAGAGAAAGAGAGAAAGAGAAAGAGAGAGAGAGAAAGAGAGAGAGAGAAAGAGAGAGAGAGAAAGAGAGAGAGAGAGAGAGATGTATATGTATACATATAGATGTACACGTATATGTATATATATATAGATCTATACATACATGTATATGTATACATATGTGTAGATGTATATATATATATAGATGTACATGTAATATGTACACATATATACATATATACATGCATACAGATATCTATACATATATACACCCATCACACACACGTACACATGCACACAAACACACACATTAGTCATTTGTTTTCTTATCCAAAACTACGTCAAAAGTACTGAATGGATCTTTATGAAATTTGGAAATTATATTCTTTGCATAACGGCCATAACTCCCATGAAAATTCATATATTTTTGATGTTGATGAAATTTTAACCCGAACATAACAAATGAGCATTATTTAGAAAATGATGTCACACGTTATCGAGGCTACCATTCTTTCTGGATGTGCAAAAGGGGATGACGTCTTTATTCCAAGAATTCCTCTTACTCCATCAGGAGCAGACATTCCTTTTACATTCAGAAGACTACAATTCCCACTTCGTGTGACTTTTGCCATGTCCATAAACAAATATCAGGGTCAAACACTGTCTGTAGCTGGTCTTCTCTTGGAAGAGCCCTGCTTCTCACATGGACAACTGTATGTTGGCTGCTCAAGAGTGGGCAGCAACAAAAAACCTATTTGTATATGCTCCACAAGGGAAAACAAGGAACATAGTTTACAATGAGGTGTTATAATCACAACAGCAAGAAAGTATGTACATGATCACCTTCTTTTACGAAACTTCATTGACTTTCATATATTTATATTGATATACATATATATACGTGTGTTTGGGTGCGTGTGTGTATATACATCTCTATATATAAAGATGATGCGTAGTCTAGACGGCGTTTTTAGATTTCATTATTCTCTTTAACCCGGGCAACGCCGGGTATTTCTGCTAGTATATATATATATATATATATATATATATATATATATATATACACATATACATATATATCTGGGGTGTGTTTATGTATGTGTGTATATATGTGGAAGGGTTTATGCATGAATGTATTTGCATTCGTTATTCTGCACTAGTATACATGTATGTTTATGAGACTATGAACGCAGAGTAAGAGATCGCTGTGTAGACACACACACACACACACACACACATACATGCATACATACATACATACATACATACATACATACATACATATGTGTGTATAAGTGGGTATGAATTAATGAACGTTTATGTTTATAAACGAAGAATAAAGTACTCAATATATAAAGTAGAGTGTGTATATTTCATTAGAATATGAAACTTCTTTCATCGTGACTGGGTTTCACGCTGCCGATTAAAGTCGAGAAGTAGACTTGCTCAGGGTCTAAATATCAGCAACACACACACACACACACACACACACACACACACACACACACACACACACACAATCGCCCATAAGCACAAACATATATTCACAAACACAAACACATGTAAGCGTATGCAAGCATGTATGCATTACAGCTTATTCCAAATAAGGCCTATTCAAGCAAGTCTATGATAAAGAAATAAAGAACATTTCAGCTGTGACCATCCAGTCTTTCTTTCTTTCTTTCATGTTCTGTGTCTGTACTTTTACATTTAGGGAATTGTAGAAACTATTTCTACCAACTAAAGGTTTCCTCGTGGGCTGATGGATACCTCTGTACG
>NC_142940.1:18352699-18355199 GCF_046866305.1 Octopus bimaculoides | reverse complement strand
TATGCATGTATACACACATATATGTACATACTTACATCTACATGTGTATATAGATGCATATCAGGGTACAGGACGTTAGAACAATGAACTACAGACAACGGAACGAACACATAGGAAAACAGATAGCCACTTGGAATTAATCCTTCGTCAGCTGCCTCTATTCTAACTAGACGTTTCGAAGATAAGGCAGAACGTACTCTAGAATAGTCTCTTCCTGAGTAGTGGATCGACACACTAAACAGAGGATTCCAAGGTGGCAAACACAAACCAAGACAGGAAAAAATGGACAGTAAAAATAACATTAAAAAGCCGTACGGCCAAACGCGAATCTGATGTATATATATGTATAAATAGCTTTTTCCTTCTCTCAGAACCTTTCGCCATTCCTTTTTCTGACGATGAGCTAGGCTCCCATGTCTCAAAATTTCCCCTTCCCCACTCCTTTTGTACCATCTTAAACTGAGTGTCAACATTAACTGTGTATGTCCTTTTGACCTCTGTTGTTTTTGTTTTTAGCTTAATTTTCGATTTGCTTATATATATATAGGCAAAAGGTAATACATATATGCATACATATATATATGTGTGTGTGTATATATATATATATATATGTGTGTGTGTGTGTGTGTGTGTGTGTGTGTGTGGAGGCGCGTGGCTTAATAGTTAGAGTGTAAGATTGTGGTTTCGATTCCTGGACCAGGCGACGCGTTGTGTTCTTGAGCAAAACACTTTATTTCACGTTGCTCCAGTCCACTCAGCTGGCAAAAATGAGTAACGCTGCGATGGACTGGCGTCCCGTCCAGCTGGGGAACACATACGCCATTGAAACCGGGAAACCGGACCCATGAGCCTGGCTAGGCTTTAAAAGGGTGCATTTCATTTCATTTCATATACATATATATATATATATATATATATATATATATATATATATATATATATATATATATATATATATATATATATACATATGCGTATATCTGAATGTACAGAGGCAAAGATATGTGCGGGCGGCGAACATAAGCAATTTTCGTCTTACCTCTATATATATATATATATATTTATATATATATATATATATATATATATATATATATATATATATATATATATATATATATATATATATATATATATATAAATGACAGAGAAATAGTATGACGAAAATTTATTTAACAATAAGAAAGTTCAAATATCAAGAGAAATTGTTTCGTAACTTAAAACATGTAAAGATAATTTGTATTATATTTAATAATAAATAAATTACTTACATGTCTGCGTTAATACAAAGTGCAAAAAATATTTTAAAACAATGCAAGAATTACACTCCTTATCGTTTTCTCTTGTATTGTACTGTATGTTCTATATATCTTGTAGAATGATACATGAAGGAACTTTTTTTATGAGTACTACCGGGTTACTTATATGTATGTATGTATAATAAAGTAAAGTTGGGGGTTACTGCATGAGTAAAAAATATAATGAATCTGAAAATGCAGGAGTCTTTTAAAGGTATTTTTTAGCTTAACCGGTTTCACTTATTTGAAAAGATTTTCAAAAGTAAAGTATAAGGCTTTGTGTATCCTCTGTAGTGTCAAAAATTAGTTTATATAAATGTATTCAAATCAAGTGATAGAGTCTTTAAAAATAATAAGAAAAAGCTTGAGGCTTTGTATATTCTCTGTGATGAATCAAAGAATAGTTTACATAAAAACATTCAGATCAGCTAATGAAATTTTTTACAATGATAAGAAGATTAAAATTGGTTTAAATAAATATATCCAAATCAAGTAATAAAGTCTTTGACAAGAAGATAAAACGTGTTTGGCTTGTTAATCAGTGGCTACTAAAGTTTTAGTCTCGCTGTGATCAGAAACCATAATTGTTTGCAGCATCTTAAATTGAAAAAAGGTGAGTAGAGAAATAAAAGACCATTAATAGGTCTCGGATCAGGCCGTAGGGTCTCGTGTCTAGATGGAATTTGACAGTTACTACTATTTTATACAGAAATGGTGGTTCAGATTTGCCTTCTTTTTAAAAAAAACAAAAAACAATGTGGTTGGTTGATGGCAGTCACGTGATCAAAAGATGGTTCTTGATTTGAATACATTTATGTAAACTGATTTTTGACACCACAGCTTATACTCAAAGCCTCATACCATCCTTTCGAAAATCTTTTTACATAAGAGAACCCGGTGAATTTAATAAACACTTTTTTAAAAGTCCAGCATTTTCAGATTCTTCTCCTTGTGTGTGTGTGTGTGTGTGTGTGTGTGTGTGTGTGTGTGTGTGTGTGTGCGTGTGTACATGTTCATATACAAGGTGCGGTGAATAAACTGTCGTGTAAATTACGCAAAAATGAAAATAACACTGATGTCTCATTTTAACAGGTATATTTACCGAAATTACATAAAACAAGCGCACATAGAGAATGCAAAGCTCCCCCAAGGCAAGACCGACTTCCTCTCAACGATTATCCAGAGATGATTTTTAAAATGAG
>NC_142940.1:18262699-18347699 GCF_046866305.1 Octopus bimaculoides | reverse complement strand
AAATTCCGCCGAGGTCGACGTTGCCTTTCATTCTTTCGGGGTCGATAAATTAAGTACCAGTTACGCACTGGAGTCGATGTAATTGACTGAATCCCTTTTGTCTGTCCTTGTTTTTCCCCTCTATGTTTAACCCCTTGTGAGCAATAAAGAAATAAGAATCGTTGGCACGCCGAGCTAAAAGCTTTGTGGCATTTCGTCTTTACGTTCTGAGATCAAATTCCGTCGAGGTCGACTTTGCATTTTATTCTTTCGGGAGCTCGATTAAATAAGCTCCAGTTGAGCACTGGAGTCGATCTCATCAATTAAGCTCCTCCCCCGAAATTGCTGGCGTTGTGCCAAAATTCGAAACTATTTATTTTAGCTGTACTAAAGCAGCGAGCTGTCAGAATCATTATCACGCGGAACAAAATGCTAAGCAAGATTTCGTCCGTCTTTACGATCTGAGTTCACATACAACCGAGATAGACTTTGCTTTTTAACCTTCCGGGGTTGATGAATTAAGTACCAGTTGAACGCTGAGGTCAATATAATCGACAGTTCCTCCCACCAAAATTTCAGGTTTTGTGATTATAGTAGAAAGGATTATTTATACGTGCACCAAGGCAGAACGTTAGCGCGTCAAACAAAAAGCATATTGAAATTTCCTCCAGTTCTTTACATCCTCAGTTTAAATGCCGCCAAGGTTAACTTTCCCTTCTTCCCTCAGAATTACAGGCGTTGTGCCAAAATTAGAAAAAAGTATGTATAGCTGTACCAAAAGAGCGATTTGTTAGAATGGAAAGAGCCACGGTCAAAATGTCATGGGATTTATTTCTTCTAACTCTTTATGCTCTGGTTTAAAATCACACTGAGATCGATTTTACCTTTCGTTCTTTCGGAAATCGATGAAATAAAGTACCAGTCAAGTACTGTATCGATGGTATCGATTAAGCTCTCCTCTTTATATTACTAATTTCATGCCAAAATTTGTAATAATTATTTGTAGTTTTATTTACTTCAAGGACTCACCTTTAAAATTTTGAGTGAGCGTGTGTGTGTGTGTGTGTGTGTGTGTGTGTGTGTGTGTGTGTGTGTGTGTGTGTGTGTGTGTGTCTGTGTGTGTGTGTGTGTGTCTGTGTCTGTGTGTCACTTTATCGACCAGACTATCAGATGTTGTTAAATACCGCTTGGTCACAATGCGTTTCCCTCGCACCGATGTAGCTTTCGAATGATGCCACCCCGCCGACTAGGCGAGCAGCCATATATATATATATATATATATATATATATATATATATATAACTGGAGTGAGTCGTCTCTGCAGGCATGGTAAAAAGTGCCTACGGAAATAAATTAAAGCTATAAATATTAATTAATAAACATTAAAAAATAAATTATTTTCATTTCATTTTAGAAATGCTAATGTAATGCAGGGAATTAAGTCTATGATACAGCAAATGGCTAATATTTCGATGTTAGTCTCCAATATCCGTTGTCTTTTTGTTTAATGTTTACATCAAGCGTGAAGCTATTAAACGCACGTGCTGTGAGTTGGCTCAATATTACATAAAATATAGAGAAAATCGAAAGAGAATAAAAATTGGCTCCGTGTCATTTACAGAGCGAGAGTGAACGCATATGTGTGTGTTACATTGCTTGTGTGTTGTGGACGTATGTGTGCGTCTGCGTCACGTTGCCTGTACGTTTATTTCTAATGATTGGGCTTAATTTTATGAGATCTGCTATTCCATGTGAGCATATGAAATAGTAATAATAAATATATTATATACAGATAGATAGGTGTGAATATATGAATAAATATTGGCTTGCCATTTTGGTACAATGCCATCAATTCAGAGGAGGTGGAGGAGGAGGAAAGTCGATCATATCAACCTCAGTGTTTAACTGGTACTTTATCAACCCTGAAAGGATGAATACATGCATACGGCGGAATACATGTAAATAAATATTACTATGTAAAAATATACAAATATTTGCAGCAACTATATATATATACATATATATATATATATATATATATATATATATATATATATATATATATATAAAGGGCATTTACTGTGTATCAATGCCTCACGCTATCGAGGAACTAAATAAGTCATAAATAAGTCCCTTGATAGCGTGAGGCATTGATACACAGTTAATGCCCTTTATATATTATTAAATATATCTATGAAGAAACGATGAATTTTTTCATTACGAAATTTTTCGTTATTTTTTCATTATGAGGTTTTTTTCACGCTGACTACTTGATAAATTCTTATAAAGAATTTATCCTATATTATATATATATATATATATATATATATATATATATATATATATATATATATATATATATAAGAGACCAAAGTGTACGTACGCCGCTATATATATAGGCACTAAAAGAGAATGACTCTCCGAATGATGCCAACCACCTGGCTAAATGGCAACACCAGTCCGATGCAAGGTTGACCATTTACAGCTAAGTGGAATGGAACAACTTGAAGTGAAATGTTTTGCTCAAGAACACAACGCAACTCACCGCCGGTCTGGCAGTCGAAAACCTGGTCTTGCGATCGTGAGTTCGAAGCCCTAACCACTAGGTTGCGCAAATTCACGCATACACACACACACACACACACACACACACGCACATACACCACACCACACACCCTCACACACTCACTCATTCACAAACATACACACACATACATAGATATAAGAAAAATTACAATATAAGATGGAATGAACGGGCTTTAATCCAAATCACAATTGTTTCTGTGCATTAACATCAATATTTTAATTGCTGTGTGGTTCACATTTTTCCACATATTAATGCAAAAAGTGTGTATAATATGTGAAACGCTCAGCAATTACCAGCTGATACTGATGAGCCGAAACGCTTGTAGTGATTTGGATTAAAGACTGTTCATTCCATTTTCTTGTATTATAATTTTTTGTATGACTACTGCGGGTATTTACGGATTCCACTAGTATATCAAGTAAAAAGTGACTTTTCTGATTCCTCAGCCCCCACTATCACATTAGCCAGTACAATAAACACCCCTGGCTATTTTTAGAAACTTGACCATTATTCAGATCATATTAAGTTATACATAGACGTATACACATGCATATATATACATATATTTAACACCTGACTAAATTTTCATCTTTTGTAAGTGTTTGTGTGCGTGTGAGTGTGTGTGTGTGTTAAATAAAATGAGACAACAAAGCCATGGTTGTGTGGAATTTTCAGGACATTTATAAAGAGAAAGTTACAACTGTTTCTGGGATGTCAGGAATATCAGAGACGATGTGAGATGATTCCATTGAGAGAAATAGTAGAGTTCAATATAAGGAGTTATTTTGAAAAAGGATAGAAATAAGAAGTATAAATGCAAATAAGAGAATAAAAGTAGAAATAAAAATATATGTAGCATGTTATAGTTGTAGTTCCACTATCCAAGGTAAGTGGTGTGTAGAAGTGGCAGAAATGCTTCTTGTGCATGATATGTAAATTCCGATAGGAGTTCATATTTTGTCATTACAAATGGAAAGTGTGAAGACGAAGATTCCATGTGCTGTTCATTTAAAGAGATCGTGTAGTGTGAATTAAATTTTCAGAATGCAGTGGTAGTATTAAGTAGATAGGGAAGAGAAAAGATGTGTACGTTAAAATGAGGAGAATGGTCAAAAGAAATAGGTGAGGAAAGAAGAAGAAGAAAGAAAGAAAGAAAGAAAGAAAGAAAGAAAGAAAGAAAGAAAGAAAGAAAGAAAGAAAGAAAGAGGAAGAGAAAACGAAGAAAGGAGTGTTAGTTGGTGGTCAAAATATTATGAGGAGGATGGGAGAGGAGTAGGAAAGGGATAGGAAGAGATAAGAATTTGGAGGTGGGGTAATATATTCGAAAGACACTAAGATGGAGGGATGGGTACAGAAAATGGTACAGGGGAGTTTCTAAAGTGTGTAGTAAACCTCAAAAAGGAAGGAAAAATAATAGGGTATAACGGTCAAGTTTTTAAAAATAGACAGAAGTGTTTATAGTACGGGCTAATGTGTTAGTGGGGGATGAGGAACCAGAGAGAGAAAGAAGTGTATATTGATATACGCACGCGCGCACACACATAGATATACGTATGTATATGCACTATTATATAGGCCCGCATACTGATGTACTTAAAACCGTACACATATATGCATATATATATGTGTGTGCGCGCACCCACAGATATACGCATACACACATACATATGCGAACATATACAAGCATACACATACATGCATATGCACACACACACACACACACACACACATATATATATATATATACATCCATACACATGCACGCATACATGTATACATGTCCATATATATATATATATATATATCATTAAACAATTAAAAAATAATAAGATTGGAGAGTTATATAGATAGATAGATAGATAGATAGATATATAGATAGATAGATAGATAGATAGATACATTTCTTTTATTAGCCACACAGGGCTCAACGAAGATGGGACAAATACAATGTAGAGCTTTTCTTTTTGGGAGGGGGAAGGAAGGAAAAAAAAAAAAAAAAAAAAAAAAAAAATTGGTGGTGTCGATCAAAAGGGATCGTAGGAAGGGAAAAAGGGGCAGTTCGATCAAAAGGGATCGAAAAAAAAAGAAAAGGAAAGGCCGATCAATAGGGATCGTGTATCACACAGTAATGTTCTCGTGTAAAAAGAGGGGAGGACAGTTTAGGTTTAGCCGTGGAAGGAAAAGCCTACGGAAAAGACCACGGTAACCTTGGTCAATATTCTCATTGAAGAAACTATAACAGTAAGTGACTCTCTTTTGCCTTTTTGTTTTATTTTTTTTTCTTGTTCATAGGGTTATGCTCAAGATGGCTCCGTCGTTCACACGTGCCATCCTTGCTACATTCACCCATCTTTTTTTGAAGCATTCACTAGACAAGACATCCCTTTCTACTCTCAACTTCCTCTTCAGGTGATACTTGAAGAAGTTGATGAGAGATTGCCCAGAGAGGAAAGTCTTTGTCTCTAGACCTTTCAGACGCGTCCACCATACACATTCTTTCGCCATAGCCACAAGTACGATGAAAATAGCTCTTCCTTCCCGTTTAAAGGAAGGAGGCGCGACAATATTCACGATAGACTCGGCTGATAGACCGACTCGTCCCACACGCGATAGCAGTTGTTCGACGTAAGCCCACAGCTCGGAAATGGTGGGACACTGTACGAGTGCGTGCAGAACGGTTTCGTCGCTCTGCCGGCATCTCGGACAGGTCGGCCCCGTGTTTCTCGAGCCATGCCTGTAGAGCTTATCCCGAACGGGTAGTGCTTCTCGATAGCACTGCCAGGCCAGGGATCTCTGGAAGTTGTCCATAGGTCCCGGCCCGAAGGTCGTCTTAAACAGGCGGGTCAGGTATTCCTCGTCGACGCCCAGGTTCGCCCCGAGATCGTCGTCGTACCTTCCCTCCACTAATCCACTATAGAATGCGTTAGTTGTGATGCAGTCGCTCAAGGTTGACCCGGGTTGTTGGAGTTGCCGAAGAGCAGCGCGACACTCGCGGTGCCATTCGCCCTTCCTCGGCCTCTTCTTGATCCATGACTGCAGTTCGGTCATGGAGACGAGCTGCGGGAAAGCGCGCCGCACAAACGGCGACCACACCTGTTCACCGCTGTCTACGTAGAGCCGGAGATGTCGCAGTCTCAGCGCGTGTCTGCGCATCATCAACCACGGCATGCCCAGTCCTCCTTTTAACGGGTGTTGGCAGCAAACGGATCGCCTAACCATCGGAACGCTTCCTTTCCACAAGAAGCGGAAGAGGATGCGCTCCAGTTTGGTGATGGTAGGGTCGGGACAAGGAACGACGGTCAGGCGGTAGTAGATGACGGACGCGATGTACGTGTTCGCCACCTCCGCCCGACCTTTCAGGGAAAGCTTCCTCTCGGCCCATTGCCGGGCTAGAGTGGCCACCCTTCTCGTTATCTCGTCCCAGTTCTTCTCCGTTTGGAGGTCTGGACCAAACCAGACCCCGAGCATCTCAACCGGACCGTCAGTCCAACGTCCCACGACGGAGGCGCTACTTGACGGCATGGGGTTGCTTCTCCAGGTGCCGAGCCGCAAGCCCACTGACTTATCCCGGTTGATTTTCGCTCCCGTTACCGCTTCGTATTCTCTCAGTGTCTCGCCGACAAGCTCGATGTGCTTTTGGCTAGACACTATGACGGTGACGTCGTCCGCGTATGACGACACGCTCGTCCCGCATCCCAACTCTCGCGGGATGCCCCTCAGCGTCGCCAGCTTCCGCAGTAGTGGCTCGAGAGTCAACACGTACAGAAGCGACGAGAGGGGGCATCCCTGACGGACCGAACGTGCAATGTCGAAGGGTCTTGATAGATGCCCATTGACGCGAACTACCGAACGGATGCCTCTGTACAAGGCAGCAATCCAGCCGCGGAAAATGGGACCGAAACCGGCTGCTATGAGGACAGCCTCCAAGTATTGATGGTCTACCCTATCGAAAGCTTTCGATTGATCTAAATTGATCAGGGCCCCACCCATGCCAGGTTCCTTAACTACCCTCTCTATGATGTAGCGCATCAGATGGAGGTTGTCATGGATGCTCCTGCCCGGCACCGCGCACGTTTGCGCCTTGCCGATCAGTTTCTCGATGACAAGCGCCAACCGCTTGGCTAACACCTTGGCCAAAATTTTCAAGTCTGCATTGAGCAGAGTGATGGGCCTAAAGTTATCTATGACGTCCCCCTTGTTTGGATCTTTCTTCAGCAGCGTTACGGCTCCTCGACTCACAAAACCGGGAATGCTCCCGTTTTGCTGCCAGTTGCAGTACACGGCCGCCAAGACGTCTCCAAACAAGTCTGGCTTACAGTTGTAAAGCTCGTAGGGCAGACCATCCAAACCCGGAGATTTGTCCCTCGAGCATCCCGCCATCGCGTCCCTCACTTCCGCCGCCGTGATGGCACCTTCGCAGCACTCCGCCTCTCTTGCCGAGAGTCGTGGCAGGCTGTGCAGGTAGGCACTGAAGTCCACCCTGCGTTCTCGCTCGCCATTCGTCCCAAACAGTCGAGCAAAGTGCCGCTGAAAGGCCTCACACATTTTGCTTGGCTCGAGCAGTTCGCGCCCCTGTTCGTCCACCAGAGACCGAATGGTGGCTTTGTTGCCCTGTTGCGCCTCCGCCACCCGGGCCTCTCGTGCGGCTCCAACACCTTCGTTTCTTAGAGCACGCATCCTAGCCCTGACAACGCACCCTTCGTGTTTGGCGTTGAAGTGTTGGTCAAGGGACAACCTCGCCGCCAAAACGTCGGATGCGATGCCACTTCTAATTGCCTCTTCTAGCTTCTTAACTAGTTCACCCTCTACTCTGTTTCTGTCTATGGCTAGTGCTTTGCTATACCTAACCGCTTCTGCTTTTATTGCTCTCTTGAGGGCAAACCACCATTTGTTATTGATGATGGCTCCTGTCAAAGCCCTCTTTACTAACGTGCTAATCCGGTCTCTGAAAACTGGTCTCGACGGGAAAGACGCGTTTAGTTTCCAGTAACCGGAGCCCTGCCTATGTGTCTTATCTAAGTCTAGCGTACACGTCACAAGTTTGTGATCCGTGTAGCTGACTATGTGAAATTGTGGACACCCTATGCTATCTCTATCTACTCTCCTACACAGTATTCTATCTAGATACGATCTCGACGACCCGATGCGGTTTGTCCATGTCCACATTGGCGCATTCGGGTAATCGAGTCGGTACCTGTCAGACAGTTGAAAGCGTCTGAGCAGGTCTTTGAGGCATTTGCATCCCCGTCTATTCCTATCTCTGCCCACATAGTCTAGATGCGTGTCCAAGGTAGCATTCCAATCCCCCACTAAAAGTAAAGGACGAGACGTTCCTAGGAATACTTCTAGACGTCGAAAGAAATCCGGCCTACCTGTTAAAGGTGGTGCGTATACTGATATGAGTCGAAAAGCACACCCATCGCTGCCATCGACATCCAGAACAACCAATCTACCCTCCGGGTCTATGAATACTGTCTTTACTTCGAGATCCAGACTCTTGCGAAAGAGTACCGCCGTGCCACTACCGCCCATTCTCGGCAGACAGGGAGAAAAATAAATGTTAAACTGTCTGCCAAACATGGACGATAGGGCCCGCGGATCATGGAGTCTGGTCTCGCTTATGGCTATGATTTCTAGTTTATGTGACTTTATGTCATTTAGGAGGTACCCTTGTTTCCAAGGGGACCCCAAGCCACGCGCATTTACACAACCAATCTTGAGCATCATTTTGATTTGAGTGTTAAAGTTTTATAAAGAGAGTCACTTACCGTTTGAGAGTTTTTGTGTCTCCTCCTTCGGGTTTTCTTCGAGGAGATCACTATATAGTTTTTTCGCCAGGTATTTTTGGCATTTGCCAACTGCCTTTGGAAAAATAGATTTTAGTGTGTGGTGCAGGGTTGGTGTTATGTGTAGTATTTTGATGTGTTCTGGCGGTGTTGTGTATGGGTGGTTGCTGGTTTTTATGTCTTCGTTTGTTATGTTTGTTTTTGTGTTGATGTATTCCATCAACTCTGAGTTTTTTGTGTTGATGGCAGTGAGCATTGTGTGTGTACTTGCTTTTGGGGTTTTGTTGCTTGTGTTGTAGTTGTGTGTGCTTGTGTTGGTGTCTGGAGTGTTTTCGGGAGTTGTGTATCTCCCTGCTTTGTTTGTGTTTGCTTTTCTTTTCTTGCTCCTCTTCCTCCTTCCTTTCTGGGCTATTTGCCATTCCTCATTACTTTCATCTTCCGACGAAGGTTCTGAGGAATCGGAAGGGGGTAGGGGCAAATTGTGAGCGTCTGTGTGTGCTTGTGTGAGTGGTTGTGTTGCTGTTTTTGTTGGTGCTGATGGCTTGTTATTTGTGTGAGGTGTGTGTGATGTGGGGGAGGGGGAAACAGTCTTGGAATTTTCTTTCTTTTCCCCTGCTTCCTCACTTGTTGTTTTTGCAGATGCTGTTGTCTTCTCAGTTGCCAGTGTTGCTTGTGTTTCTCTTGTTTTGATTGTTGATGGTGGTGTTGGTAGTAGGGTTTTTTTTCCGGGTTTTGGTGGTTGCCCTTGTTGCTTTTTTTGGTTGGCGGCGGTTGGGCAACTGTCCTTGAGGTGTGCCTCGCTGCCGCATACATAACAACGTGGCCGCCTTCCTTCCACCACTACATATAACTTGTGGTCCTTTGCCAGTTGGATGTGTGTGGGGATCTTTTGGCACTCCTCTTCAGTGATGTGGAGGAGGACTTCGACTTTTTTTCCCCCTTCCCAGTTTTTCTCCTCTGCAGTAGCAATTTCTAATATATTTGCCTCCTCCATTTCGAGGCATATAGAACCTACTATCCACTGTGTTTCCACTTGTGAAGGGACATTCTTTACTGTCACCTTCGTCACTCTCTGTCCAAGATAACTCGGTATCATCACCAAGTCATCTGTGTGGAGAGAGAGTGTTGAAAATTCCTTCGCTAACTGTTCGCTCTTAAAGCGTACTAGGACCGTGGCAAATTTTCGTCCCCAAGTAACATGACTTTGAAAGGGCCATATCGGTTTGAGACAAATCTCAATTTTTTGGGTGGAGAAACTCTCCGGTCGCTTCGTTTTCTTGTTGATAAGTCTGTATGATATGTGCTTCTTGTTTGTATTTTCAATAATTGCTTTTGGTATGTGTATTTGTACAGTGTCACCTTCTTTCGTGAGAAGGGATTTTGTGTCATTGATTTGTTTTTGGGTGAATGTTAATATTGTTCTTTTTTCTTTCGTTGCATCGGCAAAATTTGTTTTTGTGATGCTGGCAGATATGTTGTTTGTGGCGTTTGTGGTGTTGTTTATCTTGTTCGTCTTGTAGTTGTTGATGGTGGTATTGACAGTGGTGTTGGTACTGCCAAGTTCAAAGGTGGTGGTAGTGGCGGCAGAGTTTGTCGAAGTAGTGGTGGTGTTGGTGTTGAAGTTCGGTGTCCTGTTGTTGTTGCTGTTGTTATTGTCACTGGTAGTAGCAGTGGTGAGGACAGTGGTCGTGTTAGCAAGGACATTTGTGTCGTTGTCGTTGTTGTTGCTGTTGTTGTTGTTGTCTTTGTCGTTGTTGTTGTTGTTGTCACTGGTGACGGTGGCAGGCAAGACTGCTGTAGCAGCAGAGTTTGTACACGTGATGGTGGTAGTGGTGGTGGTTGAGGCAGCAGCAGTTGACTCAGAATCATTGCTCTTCTTCATCACTTGTCTGCGTTCATGCGGAACGGCATTAAGTGTTTTCGCCTCTGGCATTAGGAGCGGGAAGTCGGCCTCGTTGAAAACCTTAGCCATATTCGTTTTAAAGAATATGGCTAGGAACGAGGAAGATATGTTTGAATTTTTGGAAATAAGGCTCTAAATAGAGCTATTTCCGATTTGAAAAATATATGTTCACGAAGTATTTTGTGTTATACACAACTTATACAAAATTTTAAAACAAAATAGGTCTTTTAAGAGGTGAAAAATGCAACTTACATGGGAGCCGATGTGTCTACCGTCCGTCCATGATGATAGATAGATAGATAGATAGATAGATAGATAGATAGATAGATAGATAGATAGATAGATAGATAGATGCATTTGTATATATATATATATATATATATATATATATATATATATATACACACACATACATACATACATACATATACATATATATACATATATATATACATACAAGCAATATCGATAATACATTAAAAGTCAGTTTGAATCTTACTTGCTTGCAATGTTACCCAGCCAAACTGGTGCATAATGGGAAAATACTACGAATTAAGTTTACCCTGAAATGTTAATACGAGTGGAGGAAAAAAAAAGGTTTGCATAAATCGGAGCAGTAGTTACTGAGATATTCAGGGTTTGAGGGTATAAATACCCAAAACGGTACATAATGGGAAAATGTTCCGAATATAACTTCATCCTCAAAGGGAAGTAACTCTAACCTTTCGATTAGACAGTGATTTGACAACAAAAAAATATGATTTGTTTTTTTACAATAAATGTTTCTATTTTCGCTTTTGTTGAACACAATATTATAATCATTTAGAAATATTTTTAAGTGAATGTGATTTCAAAAATGTACAGTAAGTATTTATAGTTTAACTTTCTTCAAACAGACAATATTTTAAAGCTTTTTAAAATTATTTTCAACTGAGTATCATTACAAAAATTTTTTTTTGCTATATTTCAAAAATATTTTAAAGTGAATATGACTTTAAAAATACGGTAAATATTTCGTAAAAGACCCGACCCGTTCGTAACCTCAGTGTGAAATATTTTTCTATAGGATTTTTCGGGTACATTCAACGTATCTCACCGCCTAAGATTTGGCTGCTATTTCTAGCACGCCTTGCTACCACGTAACTGCTATTTGCGATAAAGGACCCGAAATACCTGTTACGTGGTAGCAGGGTGTGCAAGAAATAGCAGTCAAATCTTTCTTTTTCTGGGGAAAGGAGCCGTTTACGCGTGATTTCTTATCAGTGTATATTCAAATATTTGAGCGACTCTGTTCTGGGGCTGTAGCTTTGTTTTTTGCATCACTGTTATGTAATTGTTATGTGCAGTAACAAGTGTCTAGTTCCATTTTAAATAGCAATTCTAGACATACTGTGCATTTATCTAGTTGAGGACCACGCTCTGTGCTCCGATATACAGTAATTAATTGCATGGAGTGCAGTGTAGACAGGTGAGTATGTGCTATTTTCCCTACTACATAGCATGTTTTTGTATGTTGCAGATTGTGATGATACCTGTAGAGAAAGTAGGCATAATTCAAAAGCAAAGACTGTTGTAAATGTTCACTTACACCTAGTCATGTGTATTCATGTAGTGTTTGATGCAAATGACATTATTGACTCTACGCTTTCACATTTGTTGCGTTTTTCTTTTGTTGTTACTATGTATCTTTTCTGTAATGTACTTGGATTTAAGTGTTGTTGTTGTTATACAATAAGCACATTGAGAACGTAGCCAAAAAAAATATAAAGATCTGTCTTGATTATTGTCCTGGTCTATGATTCAAGTTATGTGAGACTGTGTATGTGTTGCACTAGAATGTTAACACTTTTTTTTTTACGTTGATCCTGTTTGTTTCCCATCTTTTATTTAAACATTGTATTTTCAGTAGTACATTATCAAATATTTCCTAGCCTTTTTAAGTTTTGTGATTTCAAAGAAATATAATTATTACGTTTTTTTATCAAGTGGAGTGATCACGTAGAAGGCTTCTCTGTCTGTTCTGTGGATTCCTTTGTTAAAAGCCCGTTGATGATACACTTTGAGTTCGTTGATGTTGTTGTTATTGTTATTTAATACAGTTTTTCTCCCATCAAATTTATACTCGAAATCTAATTGATTTATGCCCCACTAGCTTCATGATGTGTCCCATATCAACAACTCCAACCCTAGAGAGTGCAGCACGGACAGACATGTAGCATGGAGGATAGCTCTCATTCTAGGAAAATTGGAGACTCACGGTATCTACGTCAATGTAAAGTTAGCCGCCATTCTACCACAGCCTGACCTCAGCCTGTTTGCATATGTCCACATTATTTCTGGGCAGACGATACAAACGCTGGATTGACTGAATATACAGTTGGTGCTATAAGTAGAGCTCTAGTGCTGCGTCATTTGCAATAGGACACTATTTATTCCATCTTGTTCTCTAACTGCATTGTTCCGTAAAAAAAATAAAGTGCAGAAAATAAAAATGTCGTTAAATGAGGTGACGTAATTTTTCTTCTTCTTCTTCTTCTTTCTCTGGTCCTTTCTTTCGCTGACTCTTTCAGCAATGTCTGTGTGACAGCTAACACATAATTCATGCTAATACACAAATGAAAACTTCATAATACTTCCAGCTTACTCTCTTGCAGAAGAGGTGGAGATTAATTGTAAGACAGAATGAGTTTGTTTTCTTTTCTTGATTTCTTCATCACATTTGATTTTTATAGCGTTTTTTTTCTTCTTCTTTCTACTTATGACGGTTTTTTTTATAGGAGCATTTTTTTGTTTTTTTTTTCACCCGTTATTCTCCAGTTTTCGTTTTCCTGATATATTGTCATCATCATTACCACCATCATCGTCGTCGTCGTTGTTATCGTCATCATCATCACCAGCATCATCATCATCATCCCTACTACGACTACCACCACCACCATCATCACCATAATCATCATTATCTTCATTGTTATTGATGCTTTATTTTTTTTCTACTCCTTATATTGTCACTGTTACTCTTCTTGCTGTTTATTATTATCATTATTATTATTATCATTATTATTATTATTATTATTATTATCATTATTATTATTATTATTATTATTATTATTATTATTATTATTATTGTCACTGTCGTTATTTGTTTATCCTCCTGCCAACCATGTTCAATACGTTGCATAAATTTTTCGTATAGGCGAGTGTGTGTGTGTGTGTGTGTGTGTGTGTGTGTGTGTGTGTGTGTGTGTGTGTGTGTGTGTGTGTGTGTGTGTGTGTGTGTGTGTGTGTGTGTGCGAACGCGCGCCAGCTAATGTGCGTGTGTTTGTGTTTTGTGTTGTATATTTGTATTAAAGAGTGTAAGCATATTACATTTAACACATATGCTCACATAATAACAACAAACGAAAATGAGTAAGATAAAAACAACCAGCAAAAAATGCTTCAGAATCAAAGAAAGAGTAAGAGATAGACGGAGGAGTAAAGTACACTGGTGCGGCAGGATAACCATCGTTTCCATTGCATAAATATTATGAATGATATAAATATTCGCACTTTACATTGGCATTTATGTAGCCGAGTTTGTTCGAGTTTAATAATAAAGGGCTTTTAGTTTGGTTCTGAAGCCGATATTCTGGACGCTTGACTAGTGTTCTAGCCATGACCAGTCCACAGCAGAACGCTGAACCTTAATCGATGTATACAGCAGAAAACTAGGCCATAGCCGATGTCCCAGCAGAAAGCTAAGTCATAGCCATTGTCCACAGCCGGTCGCTCGATTATAGCTAGTGTCCATAGCAGAAAGCTGAGTCGTAGCCAGTGTCCACAGCAGAACGCTAGGTCAAAGCAGCTGCTTACTGCAAAAGACTGGGTCGTAGTTGGTATCCACGGCAGGACGCTGGGCCAGAACCAATATCTACAGCAGAAGGCTAGACTATAGTCGGTGCCCGTAGCAGAACGCCAGACCATGGCCGGTGCACAGAGAAGAACGCTGGGCCATACCCGGTGACCACTGCAGAAGTTATGCAATATACAGTGTCACAGCAGAACGGTTCCTTGGATATTGGTTCTATAAACAATGAGGGATGAAGACTGATTTTAAAATGATCCATTCTAATCATTCGCTGTCTGGATAACGTTTGTAGTTGTTGAGTCAATAAATGTTAGTAGTAACACACCCCAGGAACCTGATTATCTAAACCAGGGGTTTTCAAACTGTGGTCCGCGGATCACAGGGGGTCCACAAGGACAAGACAGGGGTCCGTGGACAGCAAATACTTTTTATGGGCAATTTGATTTTATATGTTTTTTAATCGAAATCTTTTAATTGACAATAAACCTATTTGTTAAATACTGTTAAATAAATAAATGTAAAAATATATGTTATTTTAAGCAAATATTTATGTATAAATTTCATAAGCGTTTATAAGGGGGTCCCTAAGGTAAAGCCTGAAATATAAATGTTTGAAAACCCCTGATCTAAACTATTAACTTTACGGTGTTTTTTCTGCTCAATTTGATGTAAATGTTCCTGTTGGTCAATGAATGACAACCGCCAAGACTGTTCATCTGCCATACTGTTTCTCTTGGGTTTCACCTGTAACCCAATGCTAGGTGGTTGTCAGCTACTACGCCTTATTACAAGGTAACCTGTATTCGGTTCAGGACAGCTTGTTTCAACATTCCCCGCCAATCCCTATATCTAGAAGATGTTCTTTATTCGTAGTAGGGGACGATATAATTGCGTGAAACTAAATACATACCAGGGTCCTGGTTTATTTCATTGTATCAATCCTCATAAGGAAGAAACGCGAGAAGGGGTATATTTGGATTCGAGCTCAGATACTGGGTTAAGTAAATAGCGAAACAAATTATGGTGAACCAACGTGTGAACCTCTACATAGTCGCTCAATATACTAAAACGAGCTGCTAAATGCTGTTGAAATCACATTCTACCAGCCTAACAGAACTGAAGGGTAAATTCGGATGACATTAATCATAGACCTTGATCATGACTGAAAATGACCTGCTTCTAAAAATACAACAACAATGACATGAACAGTCTTAACGAGGAAGCCTCTACGTGGTCGTTTGACGTGCTACAAATGACAGATATATCTTCCTCAAATCACATACGAATCGCTTTTTTAAAAAGAAAAGAACACGATGGACAAACTCGTCTCGCATCGCCTTATAATACAACTGGAATGCCCCGATCAGAGGACGTCTCGATCTGGTCAAACCTAGAGCTAAACAACAAAATAATATGACAACCACAGCATATTGTTACTCAATTAACAATTAATTATGTTTTATTTCTTTTACTTCTCATTTACGAGTTTTTGTTGTTTTTTGCCACCCCAGCTCTTCTATCGTTTCCAGTTCCTTAAATACATCGGTTTTTCTGTCTCTCCTCTGTCTCTTCCCTTTCTATCTCTTCTCTCCATTTCTCTCTCTCCCCTCTCTCTCTCTCTCTCTCTCTCTCTCTCTCTCTATATATATATATATATATATATATATATATATATATATATATATATATATATATATATATATATATGGGAGAATATACAAAAAATAACAACAGACGAGGACAGGTGGTGTAAATAACAAAAGTATATATTAGTATGACGCTCGGGAATACGGAAAGTCTTTGACGTTTCGAGCTACGCTCTTCAACAGAAAGAATACGGAGACAAGGAGAAAAACACGGAGAAAAAAAAATTGAATATATATATATATATATATATATATATATATATATATATATATATATATATCCTTCATCTTACTCTCTATCTCTCTCCTCCTCTCACTCTTTCTTAATCTTCCTCAGTACCACTTTCTGCTGCTTTCTTCTCACCTCCCTTATGTACGCGTGTGTGTGTATGTGTGTATGTATGCACGTGTCGTGGAAGATAGATAGATAGATAGATAGATAGATAGATAGATAGATAGATAGATAGATAGATAGACGCATGTTTGTGTATATACACATGCGGACGCCCATGTATACGTGTACATTATATATATATACATACACAATGTGTGTGTCAGTGATTTTTTTTTTGTCTGTTGTTTTTTTAGCAATATACTGTTTTCAATTACCTCATGATGGCTGCCACTGCGGTGGATCAATACTGAAGCGACTTCAACGCCAGCTGGCGGCACAGCGCTGACACGGCAATGATCTTCTGTAATATACAGACCCCTGCATTTATTGGGGCAGCTCTTTCCGAAGAATCGCAGGCCTCTCTTCTCTTAAAGCATTTCGGTACCGACATACCCCTACCTCCACCCTTTCTGCCATCCCTCTCGCTCTCTCTCTTTTTGCCTCTCTTTCACACACACACATACAAAGTGATAAAGTAATACACTGACACATAAATGCATACATATACATACAACCTGTCAAAAACACACACTAACACCCTTTACTCGTAAGGTACTAACACGCACAATCATACGCTAATACGCATACAAGTTCACAGGCTTACACAAATCTTACACATTCAGATATTCATACCAACTTTGTCACACAGTCACGAATAAGTACCTTCCATTTACACACACACACACATCCACACGTTTATATACACACACATGCACACACACACATGTACGCGCGCACACAGACATACATAAACATACGTGTGTATGAATATAAATATGTGTTTGTATGTGTGTATATGTATGTGCTCTTGGATATATATATATATATATATACATACATACATACATACATACATACATACATATATATATATACATTCATATATATATATATATATATATATATATATATATATATATATGTGTGTGTGTGTGTGTGTGTGTGTGTGTGTGTGTGTGTGTACATATATATATATATATATATATATATATATATATATATATATATGTATATATATACATATATATATATACATATATATACATACATGTATGTGTGTGATATATATAGAAATATCACACACACACAGATAGATAGATAGATAGATAGATAGATAGATAGATAGATAGATAGACAGACAGACGTACATAGATACATGCATACAAGTAACACACACATATGCACACACACAACACATACATACATGCAGCTTTATGTGTATACATGCATACAAACACACATGCATGCGTACATACCTACGTTCATACATTCACATATACATGCAAAAACATACGCACATGCACACATATATTTACATAATACATATATATACACACAAACATATATATATATACACACACAGAAGCATGCACACAGACAGACAAGCAGACAGACAGAGGGAGACTAGCGAACATTCATAGTTTGACTTCTTCTGCACACACAAACAAACATTAATTTCGCCAGGTTCACCAGTATGGCCGCCGATTCGTGTGCTTCATGCGGCATAAATTGTCATGGCGGAAACAGTGAGTAGACCAGCTGTTGTTGATGATCTTTCCCGGTAAACGTTTCGCTCATCTTATAAAATGGGATTCAATAGCTTTGAATGACAAACATAAAAATATAACTCTTCTCATTTACTCCCTTCACACTCTCTCCCGCCCCATATTCATTTTCTTTTTCTCTCTCTCTCTCTCTCTCTCTCTCTCTCTCTTTCTATCTTCTTTCCCTCCCTTCTTTCCTTCTCTTTTTCTCTCTTTCTCTCTTTCTCTCTCCCTTTCTGTCTTTCTTGTCTTCCGCTCTGTCTCTATTTATTTGTCTATCAAGCTATCAATCTGCCTTTCTATCTTTATCTGCCCTCTATGTCTTCCTTTCTCTCTTTATTTCTCTCTCCCTCTCTATCTCACTCGCTCCCCTCTCTCTCTCTCTCTCTCTCTCTCTCTCTCTCTCTCTCTCTCTCTCTATCTATCTATCTATCTATCTGTCTGTCTGTCTGTCTATCTATCTGTCTATCTTCCGCGACACGTGCATACATACACACACACGCTAATGTTCTTATTTCTCTTGCATGTGTAACATACTCTTCTTTTCCTTTCCCTCCCTTTCTCTCTCTCTCTCTCTCTCTCTCTCTCTCTCTATATATATATATATATATATATATATATATATATATATATATATATATATATATATATATATATCGTATTATTCTATATATTCTATATATATATATATATATATATATATATATATCGTATCATTCTAATCCCTTCTTATCTCCCTTCTTAATCCTTCACTCTTCCTTTGCTAATTAAGCAATTTTTTTTTTTCTTTACACCGTCAGCTCTTTCTCACCTCACCTCTTTCTTACTTTTCGAGCCAACGAAACAGCACCTACGAAATAAGTGCCCATTCACCCTCAATTCATACTCTCCTTTCTAGAATTGGATAAAAATAGATGATATGCCCTCTTCACATAAGACAAAAGTCGATATGGTCACAACTGGAATGTCTTTGATCGTTTGCTTTACTCAATCAGGGTTGACCTAGACCTGAACAGCAACAACAATAGCTATCATGACCGACGTCACCATTATCATCATCATCATCATCATCATCATCCCTTTCGACACTAAACACATAATGATCACCAGCACTACGGCCACCACTACAAACCAACGAGACATCCTCAACGAGATCACTCAACCTGTTAGAAATATTCCATCCTTCCATGTCGATAAATTAACGTACCAAACACGTAACAATGTCCATATAATCGACTGTGTTACTACCCCAACTATTCTGGCTTTATGCCTTAAAATTAGAAGTCAATATGTTTCTATAATCTCTAGCGTTTGTGTAATCTCCAGCTGAATTGACGAAGATTTTGATGACTTATTATGCATGAAGACATGTTTTGTCAACGATATATTTTACCACAATATCTGGTCTGTTAGCCTGTATTGCAAGATCAATTTGTACACTAAAGTCCCAAAGAACAATGATATCATTATTTTCTACTACTTTGCAGGCTTATGTACCCGCCAATTCTTCTCATTTGGGAGTCCATGTTTATGACATGAAAAGGTGAGTCGCTTAGTGTTTAGGGTATCCGGATCACGATCGTAAAGCCATGAGTTCGATTCACGGCGGCGCGTTGTGCCCTTGAGCTAGACACTTTGCTTCACGTTGCTCCAGTCCACTCAGCTAGCAAAAACGAGTAGTACCTGTATTTCAAAAGGCCGGCCTTGTCACATTTTGTGTCACGCTTAATCTCCCTGAGATTTACGTTAAGGTCACGCGTGTCTGTGGAATGCTCAGCCACTTGCACGTTAATTTCACAAGCAGGCTGTTCCACTGATCGGATCAACTGAAACTTATGGCATATGATGCAGTATAACTACTAGCCAAAGTCTATCATAGCAATAAATATATTCATTTGAGAGCATCCAGAGATGAGGTGGTCAATTGTTTCTTTGGCTACATCAGAAAAGCAGCAGACAGGGTCAGCACCGTTTTAAAAAATATTTGTTTGATAGTTTCTGGTGAGCAGATACTGAACCTTTGCTGTTATGATGAAGTCTTCTGTTTCCGACTTAAGTCCAGATACTGCCGCCCATTGACAGGTCATATTTGTATCTACATCAGGGTCGCTAGCCCTTGTAGGGTATTTGCATGCAATGCATTACTTTTCCATGTATTTGGCTTATGTTTTTATGTTTTGCTTGTTTTTTAATCTGTTCTTCTGTTTCAAGTTACGCCTCCATCTCAATGGTTCTCAATCTTTGTACATACTTCTTTGCTTCTTCTGATATTGGGTGCATATTTTATTATTATTACTATTCAGTAGTCTTGTTTCTATCCCGTGCTTTCCCTGCACTGTCGAGCACAGTCCTGTGTACTTTGGGTATGTGCTGTGGTTTGTTGTGATGCTCTTATTTTCACTGTATTGGAAGTGCTTTACGTAGCATGCATGCGGTGCCTAGAAGTGATATTTTCTGTAAGTTACATATATTCGTAAGTCCTGGTGTTTTAATTATGTATTTGTCTGTATGCTTTTTAATTATACCTAATGCATCTATTATTGTAGGGATTGTTTCTGCTTTCAGGCTCCACATTCGAGTTATCTCTATTTCCAGATCATTGTATTTTGAGAGTTTCTCCCTTTGTTTTAGAAATACATTGCCATCTGTTCGAATGATACATCGATTATTAAGCATTTTTTCTTTATTTCTGACAACTATATCCGGTCTGTTAGCCTTGATTTCTCGATCTATATGTATTGACATATTCAAGAGTATGGTTGCTTTGTCATTTTTTGAGACCTTTTCTGAGGTGTGCCATACCATCTTTTTTCTATTGTCATTTCGTAGTGTTGGTATAGCTTCCAGTATATTAGGTCCCAACTCTGTCGTGTCTGTGAACATACTCCTTCTTAACCAGGACTGGGCAGCCAGAGACAATATGATTTATTATTTCTTCCCCATCACTACAAATTCTGCAGTTACTTGTATTTTACTTCCTTATGTGTTTCTGATAGTTTCTGGAGGGGAGGCTTTGATCTTGTGCTGCAATTAAAAATCCTTCAGTCTCTGCTTTGAGTCCTGGGCTTCTCAACCACTGTTGGGATTTTGCTTTGTCTATTTCTTTTCTGTTTAGTTTATACCAGTATTTGCCATGTAAGTGCTTTTCTTGTCATCGTTTTAACATGGTTATTTTGTTGTTCCAGTTCTTGTTTGGATATCAGTTGTTTTACAGCTTTTGTTGTTTCCTCTTTTTCTTCATAGTTGTCAGGTACTATGACTTCTTATATATTTCAGCTTCCTTAAAGATAGAATACAGTTCTTTGTTTTACTCGTGTTTTGTGGCTATTTGTACCAGTTTTCCATGCTTCTGAATTGGATATTTTTGTAATCCTATGGTAGTTATAAGGCCTCTACCGCCTTCAGTATGATCATTATTATTATTATTATTATTATCATTATTATTATTATTATTATTATCATTATTATTATTATTATCATTGTTGTTGTTGTTGTTGTTGTTGTTATTATCATTATTGTTATTATTATTATTGTTGTTGTTGTTGTTGTTGTTATTATTATTATTATTGTTGTTATTGAAGGCGGTGAGTTGGCAGAATCGTTAACTCTGAGTTCAAGTTCCGCCGAGGTCGACTTTGCTTTTCATCCTTTCGGGGTCAATAAAATTAAGTACCAGCTGAACACTGCGTTCGATGTAATCGACTCATCCCCACCCCCACCTCCCCTTGTGGCAAAAATTTGAAATTATTATTATTATTATTTATTGAGTAGTAGGGAGAAAAGTAAGGTAGTAGGAGGAAAAGAAGGAGAAAGCTGAGGAAAGGAAAAAAAGGAAATAGGAGTCGATAGAGGAGGAGGAGGAAGAAGGAAGAAGAAGAAGAAGAAGAAGAAGAAGAAGAAGAAGAAGAAGAAGAAGAAGAAGAAGAAGAAGAAGAAGAAGAAGAAGAAGAAGAAGAAGAAGAAGAAGAATTTCTTTTATGGCGATGAGGACATGACTGAAGGAAGAAAACGATGACATCGATGAGGAAGACAGGAAAACAAAATTTAAAAAAGACATCTGCAGCAACCACAATAGTAGTAGTAGTAGTAGTAGTAGTAGTAAACAGATTAGCATCTCATGGAATTATAACACACACACACACATGTTCACTACCACCACCACCACCACCACCGGCACCAAATAAAATATTTGCCTATTCATTTATATATTTAGTTATTTATTTATCAACTTCATTTATTCATTTCTGTGTTTAGTTTATTAGCATTTTCTCTACTTATTTATTGGAAATCGAAATTGCTCTGAATATATAAAATACAGATATTATTATTTTAAAGAAAGACAAACAAGAAACCAAATAAAAAAAAAGAAAGACAAAAAACAGAACATTGAGAAAATAAAAAAGACAAATTTTTTAAAAAAGCACTAAAGAAAAATGAATACAAACGCTATTGAAAGTTCCTACCATAACCGAAAAATTATTTGTCCTGGGGAACCACTAAGCATTTTAAAGAAACTGATAGCATTTTTCCCTTTCGCTTTCATTCTCTCATTGACTTTGATTTACTGCGTCACTATGTACACCCGCCATCAATGTATTTTGAATAATTCTCATCAAATTAATGGTATTTTCGAATAGTGTATCGAAATTTTATACATGTGTGTATATGTTTTTTTTCTGTTTATTTACTTATTTATTTATTTATTTATTTATGTAATTATGTTGTTATTTTATTTGACGGAGTTAAGGAAGTGCTGAAATCAGCATAGCTCTTTTTGCATGGCGTCTTTTGTGATGCTTCTATGTCATTGCGTCTATATTTTCAGCAATTGTTACAGTAAGGAAATAACTATAATTTATTGGTTTACAAGTGTCGCTGTAATGGAAAGTACGCATAATTATTATCTACTTTCAGAAAGAAAGAAAGAAAGAAAGAAAGAAAGAACATGAAACTGTAATAGATCAAAAGTTGAATCGCATCCGATTTCCTTATTTCCAGTGAGCCTATATCTATTCATTGGTTTACTGAGTGAGTGTATATATATATATATATGATATTGTATACATACATATATATATATATATATTATTACTATTATTATTATTACATACGTGTATGTGCATACGTATGTATATGTTTCTACAGATAGATAGATAGATAGATAGATAGATAATCTCAGATGGAAGAGCAATTATCCTAAAATGGCTGGTTATATCTTTCTTTAAAATGGATGCGCTTCTCCAAATTTCTCAGCTGTTTTCATCTTGTCGTTCTGATGCTTTTTCATACCACAAATATGGAGAACACAGGTGGATTTGAAGAGCACTTCGAGATTTTATAGATACCAAGAAATTTAGAAGATACTGTAACGCATAAAAGACACCATAGGAATGGTATACTTTATGCTGGGAAATCAAAAACACAAAATCGGGCAGTGGACTGGCAGAATCGTTAGCACGCCGGGCAAAATGCTGAGCAGCATTTCGTCTGTCTTTATGCTTTGAGTTCAAATGACGTTGAGGTCGACTTTGCCTTTCATCGTTTCGGGGTCGATGAAATAAGTACCAGTTGTTGGCCTTGTACCAAAATTCGAACGCAATATCAAAAGTTCAAAATAATTAACAACTTTATTGAATAGTCGGCCAGTTTCCTTCATGTCTGATTTACAGTTGAATAAAACGCGACATGAGACGATTGGGGGCGGCTGGTTGGACGCCGATGATTTTACATGATTTAGCGACAGTACTTTTGGCATTGGCGGCAAACACACAAATACACTCTCTCTCTCTCTCTCTCTATCTCTCTCTCTCTCTATCTCTCTCTCTCTCTCTCTCTCTCTCTCTCTCACACACACACACACACACACACACACACACACACACACACAAGCACAGAAAGGCACGTATGCGTGCGCAGATATATAAACATAAAGATAGAAAGAGTAAGAGAGAGAGAGAAATTACAATTTATTAATTGAACACGATTGACATTAACACTTTTCTTCTCCTCATACAGATAAAGAGAAATATGTTCAGGCATACACACACACACACCTACACACACAAAAGGAAAAGGGGGAAAGCAAATAAGTCACCGTCGAATCAGCGATGACATATAGGCTGCACCAGAACGGCTGCGCCAAAACGTCTCATACCCAAAAATGATCTTGGTCCAATAAGGAAAATTCTGCATTGTCATTCGTCCTATAGAAATAAATAACCTCTCGACATTACTTCTATAAATAAAATAAAAGAAATAAAAACACATAGAATAGTGAAATCCGAAATATTTTATGATAAAATATAAGCGGAATGGTCATAGCTTGGATGATATTCAGTAGGGCTTATCTGGGGATAATCCCAACAACGTAGACTTGATTCGTTACTTAGTTTAACATCATCACCTTACCTTTGGGTGATTTTAGCGGAGTTAATATTGTCGCAAGTGTTTAATCCAGGTTGATGATCTGAGGATAACTTTCTCCGTTCCTACCAATCAAGGAAGCACTGATAAATATCAGAGGCTAGCTCCCTTTCCTACTTTTGACAAACCTTTAATATATATATTTTTTAAATTTCAGACTGCGACAGACCTTCCCTGTCAACACCAGGAACATAGCTAGAGTATGTGTGCCACACAAGGTAACCCTTGAGTTTGCCGTTTCCTCATACAAATATAGCCTATACAGGTTTATACGGCAAAATCGAAAGCTCCACTCTCATAAAAGCGTCACCAGGGACTAACTGTCCCCATTGTGCCACCACCCCTTAGGTATGCTACAGGCCTAAGGGCGCTTAAGGGTGCCTAAGGTACGCTACAAGCTTAAGGCCTACGAATCATGACATAACAAATTGTGTGTGTACACACTCCATTTGTTATGTCATGATTCGTAGCGGCTAGCAGTTGTTTTAGCAAAGTCATAATCTTAAGAGCTGAAGTCGCACCTTACTATCTTAAAAACGGGGAAAATAAAGTAGGTAAAGGAGTCCTAGATTCTCTTAAATAGACGTGCATGGTCTGATCTGTGAGAAAAAACCAAAACAACAATTGCAAGAACAACGAATCACTAACGATTATTTGGAACAACAATTTTATGAACTCACTGATTGGAAATTATGTAAAATTTCAGTTTTCTTAAAGTGTCGATTCAATTTCTCTCTCCCTCTCTCTCTCTCTCTCTCTCTCTCTCTCTCTCTCTCTCTCTCTCTCTCTCTCTCTCTTTCTTTTTTTTTTCAGAATCGGGTAGGCCATGCTATGAGAGACCAAAGACACTGTCTACAATGGCAGGGAAGCAGGAGACGGCACTGACAATTTTAAAACCTTTCTGAGATCTCGGAAGAGCTGCTCACTAGTTTTTTCGGATTGAGTGGTTGCAATTGTAAACAAGTATCAATAAGGTGAATATATTTTACTTCTGTAAGCTTTTGACGCACTGCTTAATTGGTTGGTTGGTTGGTGGTCGATTGCTTGGTTATACTCAGACCAAACCCTCATTCAGCAAACCTATGATGTAATGTGCTCGGGATGGGAAAGCTTCTCATTTTGTGAATTTAAAACTAAGTTATCTCATATCGTCTTTACTTATTAAGATAGCAAAGTGTACTTTGAGAGAGAGTTGACTACTATTTTTAGTAAATCGAGCGACTACTTAGTAATGTTCTTATCCTTGCTACTGCTCTTTGTTGCCGCTATAAGTAGTACTACATCATCCGAAGTAGTCTTCAATACCATTTTTCTTCAAGAAAGTAGGATGTGATTTAAGGGAAATTTAGCTGCTATATCTAGCAGTTTAGGCGGCCAGATAAAAGCTGCCTCTTTGGCACCATTATTTCTCACGTTGTCATCGTCGTCGTCGTCGTCGTTGTTGTTGTTGTTGTTGTTTCTCCCGCCTACGATTATCTAAAGTCTTCTGGTTTGACCATCCAGTCCTTTTATTTTCAGACTTAACACACTTTCATTTAAGCGGAAACGGCCGAGAGGCTTAGTGGCTAGATTGTTCGACTGACGGCTTTAACGTTGTGGGTTCAATTCCTGTACCGGCCGGCGCTTTGTCTCCTTGAACAAGGACTTCATTTCACGTCTACTCTGGAGTAACAGCTGTATACTGATGCAGCACCCACGCCCTTCTCTCTCTCTCTCTCTCTCTCTCTCTCTCTCCAGCTGTCACACTTTGGATATGTAGCTGGGGGTAAAGGGCAAGAGCGTCGGGAGGATGACTATTCCTTTATACCTTCTCACCACTACACAGACACCTAAAACAATTGGGGGAAACATAATACACGTGACCTAGTCACACTCGTTTACCGATGACGGCTGTCTCTTTATTTTCAGATATAATGTCTTTAGGTACTTATTATCCAATGTAAAGTCCTTGTTTGTTACAGGAATAAGAAGCAGAGGCCACTATCAGGATCGTTGTCTGCTTGTGTTACTAACTCTGGATCTTGCACATCATCATGGTCATCATCATCACAGTCGATTTTCAATCGAACGAAGGAAACTGTGTTTCCATTGGTTTTTACAATTGCTGATTTTCGTCCTGTCGGGACAATAAAATAAATATCAATAAAGTAATGGATTCCTTGCAATCGAATAACCCCCATTCTCTTAAACATTTTGTCCGGCATCCTAACGATTCTGCCAGCTCGCTGTCTTAATATTCTCGAAATAATGAAAGCAAAAGTTGACCTTCGCCATGATTTGAACTCAAAGCATAGATAGCTGGAACAATTATCACACACTATTCACAGAAATGTCAATGCCTTTTTTTGCGGAGGTGGGGGTCCCATCTCCATCCCAGAAACAGGAATTGGGATTTGAACTCGATTTGAACTCGAGCATGTACAGCAAAGTATTTCACCCGCTCTTCTAATAATTCCGCAGCTTCACCGCTCTGGTCCGGAACTAAACGGTTCGATAAAAAGCTAAGTTCAACCTTGGTGTGGTTTGAACTCAGAGAGCTGAAACAACTTCCACTAGGTAGACTTATGCTCTGAAAACTAAGCCAGGTCATCAATTTAGTGAACAGATAGTTTTCATAGCATTTTGTTATATATCGAACGATGTTCGTTGTTTAGCTTGAAGTGGGTGGGGAGTAGCTGAGTCGTAAGAAAATCAAACAGAAGTTTGTGGTAATTGTTCCAGCTCTCTTTACGTTTTGAGCTCAAATTTTGCCTGGGTAGATTTTGCATTTCATTCTTTCGGAATTGATAAAATAAGTATCAGTTAAACACTGGGATCGATGCAATTTATTAACCCCCTCCCCACAAATTTTAGACTGTCCCTTTAGTAGAAAAGATTATTTTGGGTTCTTTAAGGCGGTGAGTTGGCAGAATCGTTAGCGTGACAAATAAAATGATCAGCAGCGTTTCTTCCAACACTCTGAGTTCAAATCGCCCGCGGTTGGTTTTGCCTTTCATCTTTTCGGGGTTTATAGAATAAGCACATGTCAAGTACTGGGGTCAATGTAATCGACAAACACCCACTCCTTTAAATTTGCTGGTCTTATGTTAAAATTTGAAGCAATTATTTCGAGGTCGTTGAGTTGGCGGGGACTTGGAAGAATCATTAGAGCATCGGAAAAAGTGCATTGCAGCATTTGTCCCATGACTGCGTGCTGAGTTCGAATACCACCGAGGTCAACTTTGCCGTTCATCACTCCTAGATTGAAATTACCGAAAAGCAAAAACAATTACTGCAAAAAATAGAGTGCCATTCAAGTACTGATGTCGACGCAGTTGATTAAACATTCTCCTAAAAAAAAACAGCTAGCCTTGTGCATAAATCAGAAATCATTTCGGAGTCGATAAATAAACACCAAGCCAGTTTAGCGGAATATCTGAATTGTTAGAACATCAGACGTCATGTGTTGCGAAATCTGCTTGCGGCTCTTTGCGTCCTAAGTTCAAATCCTACCTCCTGATACTGGTAAAACGAAAATGGCGGGTGACACTTCTGTTGAGAGCTGCGAGCGACAGATGGTATCAGCCATGGAAACATAATCTCCTCGGTTTAATCAGATCTCACAATACCTTTAACAATAATTGCATCGTTTCCTTATCTCATTGCATACACACCTGGTGACTTAGTTACCACGTCCGGAAAGTCCACAGTAAGAAATTTCGCCGAGTAGGAAAACCGCCGTGAGACAAATTTGCCGTTCGGACAATGATAAAGAGTATAATGTCAGCAGTTTTTAAAATAAGAACTAAAATGAATGGTAAAAGCATTTTCATAAAAGCATTAAATAGGTGAGTCTTTATTCAATATAAAACATTAAAACCAAAATGTGATGAAGTCATTTAAAACCAAGTTTCTTACGGCAAAATTTCCTACAATCCTTAGTTACATTGGAGTAGTATGGCAAATTGTAAAGACGTGCACTTCGAGACTAGGTGCTCTCAGGTTCGATCTCATTGTTTGGCATCCTAATAAAAAATGCAATTTTCTATAGTCTCGGGACGGTCTATATCTTGTGAGTAAAATTGGATATATGAAAACTGTTTAGAATGCCTGTCGGATGGAATGTACAGAATCACGCTGTTTCTGCCGGAGGGACCATGTGTCTGTGGAATGCTGAGCAACTATGGCGGTGTGTTGGCAGAGTCGTTAGCAAGCTGGGCGAAATGCTTAGCGGTATTCCACCCGTCGCTATGTTCTGAGTTCAAGTTCCGCCGAGGTCGACTTTGCCTTTCATCCTTTCGGGGTCGGCAAAATAAGTAGTAGTGAAACACTGGGGTCGATGTAATCGACTAGACCCCTCACCCACAAAATTTCAGGCCTTGTGCCTTTAGTAGAAAGGAATGCTGAGCAACTTATGCGTAAATTCAAGAGCAGGTAATTTATGTGATTGAGTAACTGAAACCTAATCGTTGAACAAAGGAGCTCCTTCACGACCACCCCCATCACCAGCACCAAATATTTATATTTATATAGGGAAATCTGGATTGTGTAACACTTAGACGTTTCCCAAGAACATAATCTAATAATTTACGTAAACGAAACGAAATGATTTCAATAGAAACATATTAGTGTGTGTGGTGTGTGTGTGAGTGTTGAACTCGGAAGCACGAAAGATAAACTCACCTATTTCTTTACAATACACGCTGTATCGAACATCGATAATTTATCAAAAATCTGATTTATTTTATCTGGTTGAAATGAAGAACAATTTTAAATAGAATCGGGTAAAGTAAAACAGCCGTGGAGGTGTTGAAGATTGCTGCTCAGGGTGCCAGCAGTTCGATATTGATTAACGGATCATATTTAAAACTTTGCTCGACGTTTATAAACGTCTTAATGGCTATACACTCGTGACTAACTCCAACGTTATCAGGATTAACGAATCAATTACATTAATTATATACATACACAGAGACACGCGCATATGTATAAATATATATACATATATATATATATATATATATATATACATATATATATATATATATATATATATATATATATATATATATGCATGCGTCTTACTATCGCTTGTCCACTCACCCGTATATATATATATATATTGATTTATAAACATATACCAATCCATACGTATATATTCATATATAAACGCGTATGTAAACCTATGTATATTTATACAAGTACATATATATACATACATACATATGCGCCTGAGCGCACACCCATAATATAACTTAGGCTATGAACAAATATGATGACGGCAGTGATTTCTCTAATTGTGTCCTGATATATGAGAACATTCTTCCAGTTGATTCCCGGTTCCTAAGCTCTGTTGATTTATTCAAGGTCCACACAATGCATCTGTTGCCTGCCTTCAGTTCCGTATCTGTGTGTGAGTGTGTGTGTGTGTGTGTGTGTGTGTGTGTGTGTGTGCGTGTGTGTGTGTGTGTGTGAGTGTGTGCGTGCGTGCCTGCATGTGTGTGCGTGTTTGTATACATACGTGTATGCACACACACACACACACACACACACACACACACACACACATATATGTATGTATGCATATATGTATGTAAGTATGTACATGTATATGTATTTATATATATATGTGTATGTGTAGACAGACAGGCAGACAGACAGACAGACAGACAGACATACAGACAGATAGATAGATAGATAGATAGATAGATAGATAGATAGATATGGTTACACACACACACACACACACACACACACATATATATATATATATATATATATATATATATATATATATTCATATATATATATATATATATATATATATATATATATATACATATATATATGTATATATATATATATATATATATATATATATATATATATATATATATATATATATGCATGCATAGATATGTGTGTGTGTGTGTGTGTGTGTGTGTGTGTGTGTGTGTGTGTGTGTGTGTGTGTGTGTGTGTGTATTACTAGAATCAACAGTTAAACATCCTTGGTTTCAAACTCATCCTTAAGTTTGGGTTTCATCACAGAAGCCTTGACCATTCGTTCGATAATCTAAACTGGACGTTAATCAGATTTTTCTACACAGTGATATTACCGTAATACTCATCGAATAATTCCCGTGTTTAGGACAATTTAGTATTCCTCAACATTTTCATTTTTCTGGGTCAAAACATATAATGTTTTAACTTTGACTTCATTCAAAGATAAATGGTTTCTAGTTTAAAGTTCATCCATTCGGAAATATTCTAATTGCGTGAGAGAATCTTGTGATTCTTTCAAGAGTAGAATCACAGTTTGAGGCCTGATTAAATTAACGTTTTATGTGAAATCTACGATCCTTGGTAAAGGTGTCCGCTTCGTACTTTCATTTCAATTGTAGTTTAGTTTAAGACGTGGTAACACACCGAGTGCTTCCTTCGTCGCATTAAGCTGGGAACCTTCTTGTACAACAGACTGACTGAGCTCGACTCTATTGTCTGTTTTACCAAATGCGACCGACACCCATTCCAATGCGACCTATTAGACCTGTTCACTGTATGTACCAATACGATGTAGACCGCTTCAATTTCTTTAAGCGGACGAAACGCATCAAAATTTTCCAGAAGATCTCATCGGACTCCGTTCTGACAGAGTATCATTGTCAAACTGACCGAGAAGGGTGACACTTGAAGCTCTTGTGATTTGATGGATCAACTTCTACTGTACCGAAGTACTCCAGCTTCCCCTTGCATTAATAGATGTTCACTCATTCCCATCATCCAATTTTCCTATCTGCCCTCTCTGCAGCCATCCACTAAAAGTTAATCAAGCGATAACATGAAGTGCATCAATTTCACCGATCTCGAAGGACCTACTAAAGCCAAGAGCATATCTCCTCCCTTCAGATGAAATCAACAAAAAAAGGTCTCCTAACTAAATAGATAAATCTTTACTGGGTTCAAATTAAATACTGTAGACATATTTATGAATATGCATACGAAACGCAAAGTATCTTTTTTTTCATCCAAGACACTAGGTGTGATTTTATGGCGATGTGAGCGCTATTTCCTGTAGATCAAGTAACTACGCAGATGCTGTCCCTCTTTTGTTCAAAGACTGCTTCAATTTTTCTTAGTGTTGTTCAATGAGACTTTCAATGGAGCAAATAGGTTCTGTGCACTTATTGAATTAAGTTTATACATGTAATGTGTTGCGTAATTGCGTTTGTGTACAGCATCTAGAATAAGATATAATCGTGTGTATAAACACATACATACATGCATGTGTATGTATACATATATATCTATCTATCTATCTATATATATATATATATATATATATATATATATATATATATATATATATATATATATATATATATATATATATGTGTGTGTGTGTGTGTGTGTGTGTGTATAAATTCGCAAAGAAGTTAAAAACCGATTAGAGAACCGACTTTGATAGATGCAATGCATGCAACTTTCGGGACTTCAGTTAATTTTGTAACTTCTCTGCCGATGAAAAAACATTTTATATACATACTCCTCTATTGAGTTGGTGTGCTTTCATTTGATCAGTCCAAATCCAGCCGAGGTCAACTTTGCCCTTCATCTTTCATGGATCAATAGAATAGAGTTCGAGTCGTGTATGCGGGGGGCAGTGGAAACGACTAACACACTCCGCCTTGTGCCTAGTTCAGAAACCATATATTCATATGTGTGTTTGTGTGTGAGTATGTGTGTGTGTATGTGCATGTATGTATACATGTATACATATATATTCATACATACACAAATATGCACATGTCGTACTAATAGGAACGGAAATGTCAATACATGTTGTAGAGGAAATTTTTTCTAATAAACTGATGCTAAGAGATTATCATGTGACTCGAGTTTCACGCCATTACGAATCACAGTGGCATGAAATACGAGTCGCGACACTAACTTGCTGCTCCAGTTTTAATAAAACACGATATATATATCTTTAGATAGATAGATAGATAGATAGATAGATAGATAGATAGATATACTTTATTTGTGGATTAAGGTTACCATTGGTTTCATGTTAAGAAAGCCCTCAACAATTATCAAATCTATAACATGGAGCCACGGTGTCCGTCGCCATTTTGGATAGACGAACACTGATGTTCCATGTGATAGGTCTGATATTGTTGGGGGCTTTCTTAGTATGAAACCAATGGTAAACTTAATCCACAAATATAAAATCATTACCCACCATTCTCATTGTTCGATATTTACGTGTATTATATATACGTATGTCATACATAAACGTACACACTTACACACATACACACGCACGCGCGCGCACACACACACACACACAAACACACAATTTCAATGGAAGATGTATCAAAATGCTTTAAGACACAAACAGCTGTAACACAGAAACTCTATTGGAAACGATATGGATTGTGAAAAAAAACTCTTTTAACTTACTAGTTAATCAGTTCATATCATAAAAATACATAAAATATATAATATATTTAAATGGGTTTATCAAAATAACTTTTGAGCATGTAAATGACGAACATTTATTATATAGCTCTATTATCCTCCACTTAAGGAAACACATGTTCAATGGTTATTTAAATAAACTCATCTATATTTTATATTACATGTATAAATGCATATATGTACTCTTTTACCCTCTTTTACTTGTTTCAGCCATTTGACTGTGGCCATGCTGGAGCACCGCCTTTTAGTCTAGCAAATCGACCCCAGCGCTTATTCTTTGTAAGCCTAGTACTTATTCTATCGGTCTCTTTTGCCGAACCGCTAAGTTACGGGAACGTAAACACACCGGCATCGGTTGTCAAGTGATGTTGGTGGTGGGGACAAACACAGACACACACATATAAATATATATACATATATACGACGGGCTTCTGTCAGTTTCCGTCTACCAAATCCACTCACAAGACTTTGGTCGGCCCGAGGCTATAGTAGAAGACACTTGCCCAAGGTACCACGCAGTGGGACTGAACCCGGAACCATGTGGTTCGTAAACAAGCTACTTACCACACAGCCACGCCTACGCCTATATATATATATATATATATATATATATATATATATATATATATATATATATATAAATATATATGTATGTATGTATGTATGTATGTATGTATGTATGTATGCGGTCGATATCTTCGACTAAAACTTCCAAGGCAGTGCTCTAAAATGTTTCATTGATCATATCAACCACAATACATGTTTTAAAAATTCTGGCACTTATTTTATTGATCTACGTTTGTTGAGCTGTTGATTTACAGGACATAAAAAAATTATAAACCATTCACGATTAAAAGACATTCATTGTGACAGACACATATGTCCCTGCACACGTATGTATATATATGTATAATGTATATACCTGGCGCATGTATGTAGCTATGTATATGCGTGTGAGCGAGTATATATGCATCTGTGTCAGTGACTTATGTATGAATACATATGTATGTATATATGTGAGTATGTATGCAAAGTGTATGTGTGTATGTATGTATATATGTATGTGTGTATTTGTATGTGTATATATATTTATATGTATGTACGCATGTGTGTATATGTATGTATATGTATGTATATATATTTACACATATATATGTATATATATATAAATAATAAATATATATATGCATATATATATATATATATATATATATATATATATATATATATATATATATATATCGCCTGGCTAAGGCTTGGCTACTCTGCATTGACAAGGGGCAACACCCTGAAACTAGTCTAGTCTGCAGATGCCAAACCAGCAGGGGGACACTGCTGACCTCCCCTGTTCGAAGGTTATAAAGGACACAGGTTTCGTGTGTCACATAGCTAGCTAGAGGCGATGGCTTCTTGGAGCTAATTCACAGCAGCTTTCGTCCTAATTTTGGGACTGCCATGTTGGCTTGGCGATAACTATTAATTTCCAGTACCGCTGCCGTAGTCTCCTTTAGAGAGACTTAGAAATATTAATAACTCTATTTCTGAAAACCAGTGGATAGATTCCACTGAAATTAGATAAATAACCTTCGAGCAGATAGTCAGCAGCGCCGCCTGGCTAAGGCTTGGCTACTCTGCATTGACAAGGGGCAACACCCTGAAACTAGTCTAGTCTGCAGATGCCAAACCAGCAGGGGGACACTGCTGACCTCCCCTGTTCGAAGGTTATAAAGGACACAGGTTTCGTGTGTCACATAGCTAGCTAGAGGCGATGGCTTCTTGGAGCTAATTCACGGCAGCTTTCGTCCTAATTTTGGGACTGCCATGTTGGCTTGGCGATAACTATTAATTTCCAGTACCGCTGCCGTAGTCTCCTTTAGAGAGACTTAGAAATATTAATAACTCTATTTCTGAAAACCAGTGGATAGATTCCACTGAAATTAGATAAATAACCTTCGAGCAGATAGTCAGCAGCGCCGCCTGGCTAAGGCTTGGCTACTCTGCATTGACAAGGGGCAACACCCTGAAACTAGTCTAGTCTGCAGATGCCAAACCAGCAGGGGGACACTGCTGACCTCCCCTGTTCGAAGGTTATAAAGGACACAGGTTTCGTGTGTCACATAGCTAGCTAGAGGCGATGGCTTCTTGGAGCTAATTCACGGCAGCTTTCGTCCTAATTTTGGGACTGCCATGTTGGCTTGGCGATAACTATTAATTTCCAGTACCGCTGCCGTAGTCTCCTTTAGAGAGACTTAGAAATATTAATAACTCTATTTCTGAAAACCAGTGGATAGATTCCACTGAAATTAGATAAATAACCTTCGAGCAGATAGTCAGCAGCGCCGCCTGGCTAAGGCTTGGCTACTCTGCATTGACAAGGGGCAACACCCTGAAACTAGTCTAGTCTGCAGATGCCAAACCAGCAGGGGGACACTGCTGACCTCCCCTGTTCGAAGGTTATAAAGGACACAGGTTTCGTGTGTCACATAGCTAGCTAGAGGCGATGGCTTCTTGGAGCTAATTCACGGCAGCTTTCGTCCTAATTTTGGGACTGCCATGTTGGCTTGGCGATAACTATTAATTTCCAGTACCGCTGCCGTAGTCTCCTTTAGAGAGACTTAGAAATATTAATAACTCTATTTCTGAAAACCAGTGGATAGATTCCACTGAAATTAGATAAATAACCTTCGAGCAGATAGTCAGCAGCGCCGCCTGGCTAAGGCTTGGCTACTCTGCATTGACAAGGGGCAACACCCTGAAACTAGTCTAGTCTGCAGATGCCAAACCAGCAGGGGGACACTGCTGACCTCCCCTGTTCGAAGGTTATAAAGGACACAGGTTTCGTGTGTCACATAGCTAGCTAGAGGCGATGGCTTCTTGGAGCTAATTCACGGCAGCTTTCGTCCTAATTTTGGGACTGCCATGTTGGCTTGGCGATAACTATTAATTTCCAGTACCGCTGCCGTAGTCTCCTTTAGAGAGACTTAGAAATATTAATGACTCTATATATATATATATATATATATATATATATATATATATATATATATATATATATATATATATATATATATATATATATATATATATATATATATATATGCATATATGGGTACAGGATGTCACAAACAGTAAACAACATGAAATACAAATTAGTTCAATACACATACAATGAGAGAAACAAATGGAAAACAGGACAAATAACATAAAGAACGACCCTTCATCAGTTGTCTATCCACTCCTCATTTCGAGCACTGAACGACAATATGAGTCTTCGAAGACAGTTGCTGCCATAAGTACCAAAATAAAATTTTAGATTTGTGGAGGGCCAAAGTTGGGAACAAAAGCAGGACAGTGGAGACATACAAGGAAACCAGACGAAAACAAACATGGAGTATCATTAGACCAGAACGAGGGTAAAATAGCGAACGCTGGGGAAATATTTTCTTTGATAAGAGAAAAGATAAAAGAGCCAGGTAGAATACGTCCAGTCCTTAGGAAGTACTGAATGAAAAGAAAGATGGACGATGGTCACGTGTGAGCAACGAGAGAGAGAAAAAGAGAAAGTGGGAGAGAGAGACAGACAGATAGAAAACGGTGAAGGGGAGAAAAAGATGGGCGAAAAAAACAGTATAGAGTAGAGTCGCATCAAAAAAAATAAGATAAACTTACTATGAAATGGATGTGTGGCGTTCAATCAAATAATAATATAAATAATATATATATATATATATATATATATATATATATATATATATATATATATATATAGTTCAAATTTTCAGAAAGCGAAAGACGAAGGCAGGTGTAGGAACAAGAAGCAGGTGAATTAGCTTAACGCTCGGGAAGAATGAAAAAGTATTTTACGTTTTGAGCCTACGCTCTTCAACAGGAAGGATTAAAAGGAAAAGAAACGGAGAAAGAAATGTGTAGAGGTAATGGTTCAACATGATGAAATGGCCGGTATATATATATATATATATATATATATATATATATTATTGTTAATAATTTACAATAATATCAGTGATTAGCATGCGTAAAAGAACTATAAGGGTAAAATTATCAATTAATAATGAAGGGTACTACTTGTAGCACCAATATACAAAAGATAGCAGTCAAAACCACTCAAAACCACAGTTTTCACGTATGTACAAGTGAAAACTGTGGTTTTGAGTGATTTTTTTGACTGCTAACTTTAGCATACTGGTGCTACAAGTAGTACCTTTCATTATTAACATATATATATATATATATATATATATATATATATATATATATATATAGAGAGAGAGAGAGAGAGAGAGAGAGAGAGAGAGAGAGAGAGAGAGAGAGAGAGATTTTATGAAGACTATAATCACTAGTGATGAGACATGGGTTTATAGTGTCTGTTCGATGCGTTTGATCATCTTGGTTGAAAACGAAAATCCAACCAAGTACGCACGACACGTTTGTATTTTAAGAGTAACAGCCAGGAACTGATGCGGTCTACTGGCGCGAAATTTTTCACGTATGCGCAGGAAGATGGCGTCACATCCCATCCAAAAGACTTTGCACAGGCGCCATTAATTTTGGTGGGTCAAAATAAAGCCGGATACATTCTGAATGCACCTCGTAGAATGATAGATAGATAGATAGATAGATAGATAGATAGATAGATAGATAGATAGATAGAGAGATAGAGAGATAGCTAGATAGATAGATAGATAGATAGATAGATAGATAGATAGATAGATAGATAGATATTTGTGTCCATACGGAGCAGCTTCTCTTTCAAATATGCTCTAGTATAATCTTTTTACGAGAGATTTTCATATTTCTTTATTTGTCCTTTATGTTTCAATAGCGTCCCTAAACCCATTGGTCCACTAACGTTTCATGACGAGCTTCATCAGAATAAATGTCATATCTTGTTCATTCTGGCGTGTTTGTAACTGTAGCCTCATTGTTTTATAAAAATAGCATCGCACGTATTTTTGCATGACGATGTCATGAGACCCAACCTGATGGCCACATGATGTAGACTACCTAACATGGCTGCACATGGCTTCCTTTTCAGTAAAGTCAACTTTGCTTTCTCTTACTGACGACATAACGATGGTGTAACCGATGGGAAGTTAGTACTGTTTGATCCTGATTTGACTGACGCCTGGTTATGGTACCTTTCAGTCAGCGCCAGGACAAATAAACAAAAGGATTATGCTGACAGCAAAGAAACATTCGATATCTTCATTGCTAAAATATTGGTTGAAATTATTCAGAAAGCCACTGTGACGATTTACCCCAAAGTGTTGGAGGAGATGAACTTCGCAAACATGAAAGAGACTATAATGTCCTCAATGAGACGGAAAAAAAACTGGTCACTGCTAAAAAAAAAGACACGCTTTTTGGCTCTGAAACTGATACCATTGCAACCAAAACGTCAATATCATGAAGACTGAAAGAAGTCGCACATTTTTATGAACTTCATAATTTGGCGGCAGGAGAACAAGTTGCTGAAAATTACCTTATATAAATGCAACGAATTAACGTAGCCCAAATTCTGCACGTTGCTTTAAAATACGACAACGGTTGCGGCTTCAGGAAACCGCTGCTGCTAGTTTCTATTTGATATATTCAGTAATTCTAAATGATTAAGGACATTATTATACTTTAGCTTCTCCTGTTGATAATAACTGTATGCTAAAGAAAACTGTTAGTGTCACTTATCGACTAGAATAATCAGAAAAGAGTGACGTGTAAGTTTTGTTGCTGTATCTATAATGTGGAAAGGTGTCTTTGAGGAAGTTATGCAATATTTGTAGAAAAATTATTTTCAGCTTGTCAACTGGTCTTCTAGGAAGAAATCTTGAAAAGAGTGTGAAGCTGTTGCAGGTTATGACTTGAAGTCGAGTAATGTTTTCAATATTAGAGTCTGTGATTCTAATTTACTCACTTTCATTAAATTAAACAATGATGGAGTACAGGTGAATGTAAGCACTGGCAGCGACGTCACTATTATGCCAGTGATAAACTACGGTCTCCAGTCCTGAATCTTGCAATGCCAATTTTGCTCATCGATCTGTCGGGAAAGTTTGAAACTATATTTTAGATAGAAAATAAAAAAGGTAGCGTTCCCCTAATTGTCGCTGATAGTTGCAATAAGCTCAACCTTATTGTATGTGCTGAGATGTAATACCACGTCTGCTTCATAGGTCATAAAATGAAATAAATTTTTTAAATAATGCTAAATCTGTATATCATGAATCTAGCAAACTTCTTATAAATTGGATCCAAAAGGGGTATCCTTGATCAATTCTGTGAAGTGGATCAAGGATACCCCTATTGATCAAGGATACCCCTATTGGATCCAACAAGATGAAGCACTATCGGTGATTCAATAAAAACTAGTGATAGATACCCATCTAAAAGAACGCACTAGTATACCGATAAGAAACTTGATGGAAATGTTGACCTTCTGTGTAGAAACTACCTACTTCAGTATGGACACTGATATATATATCGACAAAAATAGGGATTAGCTATGGATTCGCCATTATCACTGATAATAGCCAATATATACATGGAATACCTTGAGAATCTGGCTTTGGGATCAACACCACTAAAACCAACCCTATGGCTGCGATATGTTGATGACACCTTTATACTTTGGCCCCACCAGGAAGATGTCGTAGTACTGTTAGATCATGTGAACTCAATAAAGCCATCCATACAGTTCACAATGGAAAAAGGAAAAGACAATCAGCTACCATTCTTGGACATATTAATAACACGCACCAAGTATGGATTCAGGACATCCGTATACCGCAAGCCGACCTTCACTGGACGATACCTCAACTTCAATTCCCACCATCCATACAGTGTAAAGAGAGGAATTGCTCAGTGCCTAAAACATCGAGCAATGAATATAAGTAGCGATCCTGATACACACCACAAAGAAATGATCAAGCTCAGTAACAATCTATTAAGCAACAACTACCCCAAAAACATACTATCCACTCCAATTATGAAGAAAGGAGGGGATGAAACCCATAAACTGACCACAGTTTGTCTACCCTATGTGAAAGGCCTCTCCCAAAAGATAGAAAAGATATGCGACCCATATGACATCAGGACAGTATTCAAGAGCAATACAATACTTCGCAAATATCTCGTTCGAGTAAAACCACCAATAGAATAGGATATGACCAAAGACTGCGTGTACTCCATCCGATGCAGCTGTGGTAGGTTATACAAAGGCGAAACATGTTGCCCCCTCAAAATAAGGGTAGACAAACATCGCAAAGCTGTGACATGATACATCGGGTATAGCTGATCATGTATGGAAAAACGGAGACCACCTCCACTTGTGGGAAGAAGTTAAAATAATAGACAGAGAACACCACTGGAAAATGCAAAAACTAAAAGAAGCAGCACATATGCCAGGACATAATAACCTCCTAAGCTGACCGAGATGCAGATATGAGTAGCATATGGGAACCGGTAATAAGGAAGGATAGGAAAATATTAGATTTATAAGCCCTAAAATTCACTTCATAATTGCCCACGGGGCATATGGCATAGTGGTTAAGAGCGCGGGCTACTAACCCAAGATTCCGAGTTCGATTCCAGGTAGTGATATTAATAATAATAATAATAATAACATCGACAAATACCTTAGGAATGAGAACCCAGGTTCGAAATTTCCCCCAAGACACCTGACGAAGGCTGGAGAGTATTTCAGCCGAAACGTGTTAACAACAAACAAGATGAGGACAAATATCCGTCAAATGTAAATGATGTACATAATTCCTCATCTCTCAAATATAGAACTGAATAAAAGAATATATGAATGCATGCATTTGGTTGGATGCATTATTCAAGAGGGCAACTAACGGATGACATGTTTCAAGTAAATAAACCTTTGGAGTCATAGCTAAGAAAACATTTTACTGCTCACAGTCAATACAAATCATCCCAATACAGCAAGCTGGCTCACGGCACGTTTGTGGTGGTGTCTGGTTTGATATTTTTTTTTTCTTCTTTTTTTTTTTTTTGTAATGTTCCTTCATAAATCAATCGGCAAAATAGATAAAATATTTCAGTGACACACAAAATGCAGAATTAGATTTCATGATATATCATAACAGAAGCTACCAATTGATCTTGTTACTGTTATTACTGTTGCTCGTGCAGTTGCTGTTGTTGTTGCTCTTCCTATTCCTCTTCTTCTTCTTCTTCTTCTTCTTCTTCTTCTTCTTCTTCTTCTTCTTCTTCTTCTTTCTGTTGCTACTTATGTTATTTGTTATTGTTATTGCTGTTGCGGTGGTGATAGTGTTGAGGGTAATTGCTTTGTGGTGGCGACAGCGGCTACGGTGACGGTGGTGGTGGTGATGGTGATGATGGCGGCCGTGGTGGCAGCGGCGGTGGCGACAGTAGTAGTAGTAGTAGTAGTAGTAGTAGTAGTAGTAGTAGTAGTAGTAGTAGTGGTGGTGATGGTGGTGGTGGTGGTAGTAGTAGTAGTAGTAGTAGTAGTAGTAGTAGTAGTAGTAGTAGTAGTAGTAGTGGTAGTAGTAGTAGTTGTTGTAGTAACACAAAACATAACGTCTAAACTTAAACTTAACCCTAACCCTGGCGCAGCTAGTCGGTTGGCTGGCAGTTATTGTCTTTAAGTATATGTTTGTTCAGCTGTTGGTAATTGAGCTTCAACTTTCAAATCATGAGAATCAGATATTCAATACAAGAGCGATTAGGCTATTTCAAAACAATGTCTTTTCACTATTTAAATACACTTACTAGTTCTTACCTTAGCTTTTTTTCGCTATTTTATATATGTAAGAGTGATTGTTAGTGCGCAGACAAATATGTTTAATTGAAAATGAAAGCTATTAAAAATGCTTTTTAACCATCGTAATATTGTATTTTCTGACTACTCGTCTAGTTAGTACAAGAACACTAAAACTTCGAAGAATCAACCAATAGCTTAACTTTTAAAAATACTACTAAAAGCAACTAGACCAGGGCTGGCCAAACTGAGGCCCACGGGCGGCATGCGGCCCGTAGACTTTAATCTTGTGGCCCGCTTGATACTTTCTTGAAGTATTGTGTTTAATTTAAGAATAAAATTGTTTGTGTAAAACATTTGTTTCAAAATTAATTAAAAATTCATAAGTGGCAATAAAGCAATAGCCAACAATTCTATAATTTTAAGCAAACGAAAAGTATGAAAATTTCTTGATTCTGTAATTTGATTATTTAATTATTAGTGCATAAAGTATACAAGCGGCCCTCAAAAAACTTTTTATGATTAAAGTGGCCTGCAATGTAATTCGAGTTGACCAGGTCTGAACTAGACCTTCCTCAACCAGTTCCTCGAACTATTAAAACAGCATTTCACCTTCTTAAATAAAAAAATAGAAAATTTTGATACAGATATATTTATTGCAAGAAACAGCTAGGTTTCTTTCTCTAACGATTTACTTAGCTCAAACTACACAAGTTAATTTAGGGAAAAGCGTGTATGTATAAAACTAATTTTAAAACACCGAATAGCTATGGGGGTCCACTAGAATAAAAAAATTGGATGAGAACCCCTGGATTAAGCAGTCACTCACTTTCTGCTAATCCCAAGACTGCTTCAGTTTTACATGTATCATATTTGTGTTGTTATCTGCTGTCAAGAAGTTAATGAACTCCCGATATTTATTGCACGGGTGTAAATTGCATCGATAACCAGCCTGGGTTTAAAAATGGCAGTAAGGTCGGTTCGTACGGAACAGTCATGATGAAGTGGTGACAAGCATTATTTCTCAGTATAGTTACTATATCTCTTATAGAGATATTCTAACTAGCTAGTTTGCTTGGTTAATGAACTTACGATCTCCGTCTTCAACACCATCATCACATGTACCCTTCTACAGCATCACCATCACAACTACCTCTTTCACTAATACCACCATCACAGCTAGCCCCCTCCCCCGACACCACTATCATAGCTACCCCCTCCACAGATGTCACCATTACAAAATCTTGACCTGTCATCACCACTGCTATTATCCCCATCTCAGTCATGACGATCTACCTACGGACACTCCGCATCAATGGTTCTCAACCAGTTTTTCTTTTTTATCTATGAACCCCTTTTTTACTTATGGGCCCACTAGAATAAAACCCCTGTTTTATTCTAGTGGGCCCCCATAGCCAGTTGATGCTTAAAGACTAGTTTTATAGATACGTCTATCAAAATTCCTTTTTTGTTTTCCACACATTAACTTGTGTAGATTCAACTATTCTTTTTTTCTTTTATTCTTTTACTTGCTTCAGTCATTTGAATGCGGTCATGCTGGAGCACCACCTTGATTTTTTTTTAGCCGAATGAATCGATTCCAGTGCTTATTTTTTAAGCCTTGTATTTATTCTATCGGTTTCTTTTGCCGAACCGCTAATTACGGGGACGTAAACACACTAACACCGGCTGTCAAGCTGCGATGGGGATGGGACAAACATACACACAAAGATACACACACACACACATAGATATATACATATATTTATACGACAGGCCTCTTTCAGTTTCTTATTTCTTTATTGCCCACAGCGGGGCCAAACATAGAGGGGACAAACAATGACAGACAAAGGGATTAAGTCGATTATATCGACCCCAGTGCGTAACTGGTACTTATTTAATCGACCCCGAAAGGATGAAAGGCAAAGTCGACCTCGGCGGAATTTGAACTCAGAACGTAGCGGCAGACGAAATACCGCTAAGCATTTCGCCCGGCGTGCTAACGTTTCTGCCAGCTCGTCACCTTTCAGTTTCTATCTACCAAACCCACTAAGGCTATAGTAGAAGTCACTTACCCAAGATACCACGCAATGGGACTGAACCCGGTACCATGTGGTTGGGAAGCAAGCTTCTTACCACACAGCCACGCCTTACAGAAAGAAACCGAGATGTTTCTTGCAATTAATACATCTAAAGCAAAGTTTCTTCGTGGACCCTTAATAAACTACTGTGGATCCCCAACTGACTATTTTGTTCGCGTGGACCCTTAAAAAACTTATATGGGCTCTCAGGGGTCATTTGGATCCCAGTTGCGAACCACAGTGCTACGTCGTCACACGATCTGATAGAAATAGAAACCAAATCTAAGGCGGCGAGCTGGCAGAAACGTTAGCACGCCGGGCGAAATGCTTAGCGGTATTTCGTCTGCCGTTACGTTCTGAGTTCAAATTCCGCCGAGGTCGACTTTACCTTTCATCCTTTCGAGGTCGATAAATTGAGTACCAGTTACACACTGGGGTCGATGTAATCGACTTAATCCGTTTGTCTGTCCTTGTTTGTCCTCTCTATGTTTAGCCCCTCGTGGGCAATAAAGAAATAAGAAATAGAAACCAAATCTCTCACTAAGTATACATTGCAGTCTTAAAAAATGAGCCATTGGATAATGTGTTTCTGCGTTGTCCGCGCAAAAGGAACAGGCGGGAGGGTCGCTGCTTCAATTCTTTTGATCTGGGCTAACCAGGATAAATCAAAATTTCATTCACAAGCAAACAAGGGAGCGCCTAATTGGTCGCTCAGACTGACAGAAAAGAGCGAGCGAATTTCTCTCTTTGTCTCTCCTTCTCTCTTTCTCTTTCCTTTCCTCTTTCTCTCTATCTGTATCTCTCTCTCTCTCTCTCTCTCTATCTATCTATCTATCTCTCTCTCTCTCTCTCTCTCTCTCCCTCTCTTCCTTCCTTTGTTTCTTTTTCCCTCTTTCTCTTTCTTTTTCTCAAAACTCGCACTACCGTCTTTTAATAAAACACTTTATATCTGAATGGAAGGTCAAAGGGAAGACACTCTTGATTATAGGTAAACATATGCCTACTCAGCCAGAGATGACCTAGGGCTAACCTACAGCAACAACAGCAAACTAACACATGCAATAAATAAAACACAATGACAATCATCATACGAAATGACTGCAACTGCATTTACAGCCGTACAGCTGCATAAAATGCAAACATCTCTTCTATATATATATATATATCCCTCTTTTTCCTCCTTTCTTTCTCTCCCCTCCTCCCTCTCTCTCTCTATCTATCTATATACCTATCTATCTATTTATCTATCTATTTATTTATCTGTTTATCTATCAATCCTTCAAGTATTCACTGAAAAAAATTCTCCGTTGAGCTGGCAATAAATTCTATAAAGTTTCTTATTCAAAAGCTGCTTAGTAAGACAAGACATTGGTGTCACATTGTCTAATCGATCTTAACTTTTCATTATCCACTAAATACACAATAATGTATATCATTAAGAGAGTATAAAAGCAGAAAAAGGCGGAAGAAAAGAGAAGTCTTAGTCGTTTATGTAAACTGTGTAACAGACGATCAGCTTTATGTAAGTTTGTCGTCCAAATAACAACAAAATAAATACAAAAAGCTTCCTGTTTAGTGTTCAAAAAAAAAATTGAATGAAGGAAAAAAGGGAAGAAATACAGAATCAAACAGATTGTCCTTTTTTTTTATATTTCCTGACTTTACTTAACCGCGAAAGATTATCGATCAATTATTTCAATGTCTTTTCATTATCTGTTTAATGGTGGAGACGATGCAGGAGGTGGCTGTGCGCGTGCGCATGGAGGTATATGAATGTGTGTGGTGGAAATGCTTAATAATGTGTGCGTGAGTATATATACAAATACATATCAGACTACATATACGTGTGCGCGTGTGTGAGTAAACATATATATATATATACACACACATACATAAATTTCTATATATATATGTGCTTATAAGAATATATATGTGTGCGTGTGTGTGCGCGCGTGTGTGTGTGTGTATAAATATACATATATGTATATATTTGTATACATATGCATATATATGTGTATATATATATATATAATATATATATAAAATATATACATATACATATATATATATATAATCATATATATATATATATATATATATATATATATATATATATAATCATACATATAAATATATATAACCAGACAGACAGAAAGATAGATCAATCGATAGATAGATAGATAGATAGATAGATAGATAGATAGATAGATAGATAGATAGATAGATATGTAAATAGCGCCGGTGTTAAGGCTGTCAGATTATAATCGTAAACAACGACAAACATTTGCTGCTTTAAGGACTCAATACTTTCAAGTGAATCAAATTATACATAATCGCTGGAAAGGAACGTCCAATTTCACTCTAATCGATTTATTCAACCATATAGAAATGTGTATGAGTGTGTGCGTGTGCGTGGGTGTATGCTTGTGTATACGTATGTGTGTGCTTACATATATATGTATATTAAGGTAATTATATAAACTTTTATAATTCGTCAATCGAACTATATGTAGATGTATGTATATGTGCGTGTGTGTTTATATATATATATATATATATATATATATATAGAGAGAGAGAGAGAGAGAGAGAGAGAGAGAGAGAGTGAGAGTGAGAGAGAGAGAGAGAGAGAGAGAGAGAGAGAGAGAGAGATAGAGAGATTCAACGGTGGTGCCCCAGCATGACCGCAGCTTTAAAGCTGAAACAATATAAAGAATTAAAGAGTTGAATATATATATATTTATATATACATATATATCATATATATGTGTTTATATATACATATACATAAGCACATATATATATATGCATGTATGTATATATGTATGTATGTATTTCCATGTGAACGAATGTATTTATGCATTTTAATAGACTAGTATAGATTCTGAATAAAAATAAGTGCACTGACAAAAATAATTTATAGTATTCAGAAATTAATAGAATTTAAAAGATTTAAATGTTATATTAATATATATATATATATATATATATATATATATATATATATATATATATATATATATATATGCATGTGTGTACATGTGTGCGTGTGTGTGCATACATGGGTGTATGTATGCATGGGCGATAGATATGCATCAGGGCATATTTGTACGTGTGCGCATGTGTATGCATGTGAGTCTACATTTAATCACTGAAAACGACCATCATATTGAATATCTATTTAATTATTAACTTAATTGACGAATTATATTCTTGTCATATGAAGATGTTATATTTTTATCACGCACACACACACATACATATATATATACATACAGATATGCACGTGCGTGTGTGTGTTGAATTTGTTCAGCTGCTGCTTTAAGCGTTGCTATCTTAACTAAAACCGAGTAAATTTCATAATTATACTTTCTAATACCTATTAGGTACTTTTTCTCGGGCTTTTTTATAAGTAACATATGAGTGTGTTTACATATATACACACACACTCATATATTCATATATATATATATATATATATATATATATATATATATATATATATATATATATATATATATCCCTGTGCTTGTGAAATCTTGTATTCCTGCCGTAAGGCTTTATTTCCACATACGCCAGCTTAATTTAATTCGTCCTTAGTCGTAAGACACCTGTTGTTATGTCCTGTTATTTGTATTTGTGTAACGTTCTCCGTTATTTTTTTTTCCGTCCTTGTTACTACCATTTCGTATACATTCGCTGCTTTCTTCCAAGGAATCTAATGCTCTTCGCTTATTTTTTTCCTTGGGGCTGGCCACTTTGGAGTAATCTCGAGTATAACCAGCCGAAATTGCAAAGATAATCTGGAACTCGACTGAGGAAAGAAAACTCCTAATGACCCGTCCTTGTTTTCTTTGTATCGTCTATCTGGATGTTTTGTTGTCCTTTTCTTGTATCACCTAACTGTCTGGATGTTTTGCGTTCTTGTCCCATCTGTATTATATATATCAGTCACATCATTAACAGCTGTAAAGGAATGTCTCCGAGATGTTACCTTTCTATAAGACGTGAAATGTTAGCCAGGATAATCTGAAATAGAATAAGAGAAAAATAACAATTAATAAAGATGAACCCATTGAGACAGAAGGATGAAAAGAATATTGCTAGAACTTTGGCCTCAATATATATATGTATACATCCATATATATATATATATATATATATATATATATATATATATGGATGTATATAAATATATATATATATATATATATATATATATATATATATATATATATATATATATATATATATATATATATATATATATATATATATATATTTATATACATACATATATATATATATATATGGATGTATACATATATATATTGAGGCCAAAGCGGGTTCATCGAGTTAGATCAACAGAGCGTGCCATGAAGACAAACTGACCCAAATTTGACGAATATATCTCAAAAATATAAACACGCTGTTTTATTTTTTTCTGAGACAGTCATATTGCGAACGAATATCGTCCGCGTCTGATATATCCTATAGCTCCGGTAATTATAAGTATAATGCCAAAAGTATATTCTGTGTACTGGATTTACAGACTTCTGATCAAGGATCCACAATTGTCCTCTTTTTCTTGTATGTTACCACGTTGATAACGAGTAGGTATCTTACTTCTACACAGCACATGTAGTTTTTTTCCTATGTTGTGGCTTCAAACAACAATATCAAATCGGTTGTGTTTCATTTTATAGCTGTTTTTATTTAAAGTTCTAGCAATATTCTTTTCATCCTTCTGTCTCAATGGGTTCATCTTTATTAATTGTTATTTTTCTCTTATTCTATTTCAGATTATCCTGGCTAACATTTCACGTCTTATAGAAAGGTAACATCTCGGAGACATTCCTTTACAGCTGTTAATGATGTGACTGATGTTTTTCAGTTTGGATTTTGCACTGCTTGCAATTGTTATCAGTTGATGCGTTTTGTCTTTTGTCTCGGGGGCTCTTGATTATATTAAAGGTGTCCTCAAGTTTAGTTGTCGGTGTTCCATGCGCTGGATTGGACGATCATTAAAGTAAGGACAAAATGTCTTGTAGCACGTTCTTCAGTTCTTTCGTTCTGAGCTCATTTCTCGCCGAGATGAACTTTACTTTCATTCTTCCATGATCGATAAAATATATTACTGTCAAGGAGAGGAACCAGTAGAATTGTAAGAACGTTGAACAAAATACTTTGGTGTGTTTTGCTATGGGTCTTTATGTTCTTTATGTCTGATTTCGCTTCCAACGACTAAACTGATACCAAACTGTATCGGTCGATGTACTCTGTCTTTAGCTTTTACTTGTTTCAGTCATTGAACAGTGACCATGCTGGGGCACCGCCTCAGGGCTTTTTTTTTTTTTTTTTTTTTTCAAGTCTGGTAATTATTCTATCGATCTCTTTTACCGAAGCACTGTTTACGGGGACGTAAATAAACCAACACCAGCTGTCAAGCGGTATTAGGAGAAAAGCACTAGCACAAAGATACACACTCATAAACACACAAACACACAAATACACACACACACACACATATTATAACGGGCTTCCACATAGCTTTTGTCTACCAAATTTTTTCACAAGACATTTGTTGACTCGAGACAATAGAAGAAGATACTTGCCCAATGTACTGCGCAGTGTAGCTGAACCTGGAACTATGTTGTTGCAAAGCGCCTGTATCATGCCTGAGCCTACAGTAAAATTCTTTAAAAAATTTGCCCGAGAATTCACCCAACAGAGAAAATTTCCAAGTACAGATATATAATCAGTTGTGACTGATGGAGGCCTTTTATGCACATTTATCGCTTCTGTCTATTTCATTAGATGTAGCTATCGCTTGCTGCTCATTTCGAAAATATATCCTAATAAAAAGGATACAGCCACACTTTGAGTTCATGCTCACCTCATTCTCAAGTTCACAGCTTAAAGCCAAAAGGCCTAGCATAACCTTATCTTAAAATACAGGGCTTTTTCTTTTATGTCTCTTCTAAATTATATCCCCGCAGCAGTCTTTGAACTGCTGGACATAATCGCTTATTAAATGTTTCTAGAAAGAGTTCACTTCCGATTCACAAGATGTTGCTCTCTTTACTTAATTGATGTATTATTGCTGCTGTTATTATTGTTGTTGTTGCAGTTATTTATCAGCTATTGCCTGAGTGACGGCATACGACACACAAACGTTGTCTGAACCGTCTGGACTGCTATTAAGCTCTTTCTTTGCGTCACCTTCTGAGATAAAGTCTGTCGATTGCCTGGCTTCCGTTTGATGTCAGGATGTTGCTGTTATTAGCAGCGGGCCTCCTTTACAATCCCGACATGTATCCCAAATGCTAGGACCAATGCTGGTACAACAAATACGTTGTAACATACTGTAAGAGACAAGCTCATGTTTTAAATGCCATATTTCTAAAACCTGGTGTCATAATCGTTAAAAACATTCATCCATTTTTTCTCATAAAAATATATATTATCCATCATAATATTATACAAAGGAGATAGAGATAATCGATATGAATATTGTATTGTCTTGTTCGGGTGGGGTGGAAATGGAAATCAATTATACTATTATTCTATTATCGGTTTCAGCCAGAAGCTGTGGCCAAACTGTGGCAATGTCCTTAAAACATACGTCGTTTCCTTGTTGAAAATCGAACCTGGACCACCTGGATGAAAGGCCAGGAATTCTAACCACTAGACCACATGGGAGAACTTGACCACCAGCTATTAAGAATGAATGTTCCTTTTAATATATTTCCACCGATGAACCTTAGATTATTGACTCAGAAGGTAAACGTTAAAGAAAGTGGAATACATTTTATTTCGTGAGAAATAAAATCACTTTGATATATAGATATGTGTGTGTGTGTATGAGTGAAAGACATAGAATGTGTATGTGTGCGTGTGTGTTGTGAGTGAGTGAGTGAGTGAGTGAGTGAGTGAGTGAACGAGTGAGTGAGTGAGTGAGTGAGTGAACGAGTGAGTGAGTGAGTGAGTGAGTGGGTGGCTGTATTGTGCAGCGTTCCTTCTTCATTATCTCGTCTCTTTGTAGGGTGATGAGTTGGCAGAAGGCGGAGAGCTGGCAGAATCGTTAGCATGCCGGGCGAAATGCCGTTACGTTCTGAGTTCAAATTCCGCCGAGGTCGACTTTGTCTTTTATCCTTTCAGAGTCGATAAATTAAGTTCCAGTTACTCACTGGGGGTCGATGTAATCGACTTAATCCCTTTGTCTGTACTTGTTTGTCCCCTCTATGTTTAGCCCCTTGTGGGCAATAAAGAAATAAGAATCGTTCGAGCGTCGGACAAAATAAGACGCCTTCAGACATTTATTCTGTCCGACTCTATGTTCTGAGTTCAAATCCCGTTGCGATCAACCTTGCTTTACATCCAACCGAAGTCGGTAAAATAAATACCAATCGAATGTTAGTGTCAGTTTAAACGATCACCTCCTGCCCCAAAATGTCTGGCCATATTCTTATTTATGAAATTCCTTTCAGCTTCCACCTCTTCTTCCCGTTTTACAAATCATTTCCTCCTCGCTGGCTCTGGCGCTGCTTTCACTCCATCAGCATTAATTCTTCCTCTATTACTCCCCCACACACACACCCCAACCTTTCTCCTCTCTCACTAATCCTAGTTCATTTGTCCTTCAACGCCGCTTCATTTTTTTTGTTCTTTTTTCTCTCTCTTTGACGAAGAGTTCAACCAGAAACACTAGACTCGCTGTTGCTGAAATCACTGATCTTGACGAAAATGTCTGCTCCTATTGATTAATCATCATTATTACACTTATGAAGGCGGCGAGCTGGCAGAATCGTTAGCACGCCGGACGAAATGATTAGTGGTACTTCGTCTGTCTTTACGTTCTGAGTTCAAACACCACCGAGGTCGACTTTGCCTTTCATCCTTCGGGGTTGATAAATTAAGTACCAGTTACGCACTAGGGTCGATGTAATCGACTTAATCCCTTTGTCTGTCCTTGTTTGTTCCCTCTATGTTTAGCCCCCTGTGGGCAATAAAGAAATAAGAAACGTTAGCACGCCGGGCGAAATGCTTAGCGGTATTTCGTCTGTCTTTACGTTCTGAGTTCAAATTCCGCCCAGGTCGACTTTCCCTTTCATCCTTTCGGAGTCGATAAATTAAGTACTAGTTGCGTACTAGGGTTGATCTAATTGACTGGCCCCCTCCCCAAAAATTTCGGACCTTGTGCCTAGAGTAGAAAAGATTATTACTCTTACGAAGCCGGTGAGCTAGCAGAACCGTTACCATGCCGGACACAATGTCTAACGACACTTCGTCCGTCTTCCCGTTCTGAGTTCAAATTCCGCTGAGGTCGACTTTGCCTTTCCTCCTTTCGGAGTCGATGAAATGAGAACCATTTGAGCACTGGGGCCGGCGCAGTCGACTCTCCCCGTTCCCATCAAATTTCAGTCCTTGTGCTTCTAGTAGAAAGGGTTATTACTCTTTTAAAACACAACTCTTATCTCTGGTGCTATACATCTTTTAAAAGTAACATTTTAGTGAGAGATTCTCTCTGTGATTCTGTGTATTTAAAATTTTGGCACAACACCAGCAATTTCGGGGGAGGGAGTAAGTTGATTACATCGACCTCAGTGCTCAACACGTACTTTATTTCACGTAGGTGCATTATGTTATGTACCAACAAATTTGCACAAAAACCTAAATATACTAGGTTTTTCGAAGAAAGAGCGAAAGACTGTGTGGTAAGTAGCTTGCTCTCCAATCACATGGTTCCGGGTTCATTCCCACTGCGTGGCACCTTGGGAAAGTGTCTTCTACTATAGCCTCGGGCAAACTAAAGCCTTGTAAGTGGATTTGGTAGACGGAAACTGAAAGAAGCCCGTCGTATATATGTTTATATATGTATGTGTGTGTATGTGTTTGTGTGTCTATGTTTGTCCCCACCCCCCACCCCCACCATCGCTTGACAACTGATGCTGGTGTGTTTACGTCCCCGTAACATAGCGGTTCGGCAAAAGAGAGACCGATAGAATAAATACTAGGCTTACAAAGAATAAGTCCTGGGGTCGATTAGCTCGACTAAAGGCGGTGCTCCAGCATGGCCACAGTCAAATGACTGGAACAAATAAAAGAATAAAAGAATATGTATATTCTTTTACTCTTTCTTTTACTTCATTTGACTGCGGCCATGCTGGAGCACCGCCTTCAAGTATTTTTAGTCGAATGAATCGACCCCACCTCGCCGTATTTGTTTTTTATTTTTTATAACACTGATGCTTACTCAATCAGCCTCTTTTACCAAACTGCTAAGTTGTGGGGACGTAAACACGTCAGCACCGGTTGTCATGCGGTGGTAGTGGGCAACAAATACAGACTCAAACACACACACACACATACATATATATATCCTCCATTTTCTAATTGTTACACAAATTTTGGGTAAAACCTCCACTTTTACCCGCTCCCATTCATTGCACCTAGTATAGCACTAGCGTAGCAATAATTGGGTACCCTCCCAGCAGTTTACTGGATAGATACTATCCCTTAGTGGGTTGTACCCCCAACCCCTAACTCTCTCACGTTATATATATATATATATATATATATATATATATATACATACACATACATATATATATATATATATATATATATATATATATATATATATATATATATACATACACATACATATATATATATATATATATATATATATATATATATATATATATATATATATATATATATATATATATATATATATAATTATGTGTATTTCTTCTATCTTAATGAATAAAAATTCTTCTGGTAGAATAAATGGGTTAATAGAAACCAATGTAGCAAAGAACACAAAATAACTGTGGTTAGCTCCTGTTTTTAAGGCAGGAACTCCTTGAAATTTTGGGTATTTGAGTATATTTAAGAATTTAAGGATTGGAGAAAACGCATGTTATAATTGCATACTTTATTCCTACATATGTTTCAAAGGATTACAACCTGTGTGATCCATAGGGATCTTTGATATTAAAATTGTAACCTTCTCATCAGGGAAAGCATGGGAATCATCTTAAACGTAAGACATTATGACCGATTATTAAAACAATAGATGGATAAGGTTATAACCTTATCCATCTATTGTTTTAATAAACCTTATCCATCTATTGTTTTAATAATCGGTCATAATGTCTTACGTTTAAGATGATTCCCATGCTTTCCCTGATGAGAAGGTTACAATTTTAATATCAAAGATCCCTATGGATCACACAGGTTGTAATCCTTTGAAACATATGTAGGAATAAAGTATGCAATTATAACATGCGTTTTCTCCAATCCTTAAATTCTTATATATATATATATATATATATATATAGATAGATATATATATATATATATATACACATACATACATACAGACATATACAGACATACATACATACATACACACATACATATATATATACACACACATATTATATACACACATACATACACATATATATATACACACGCATACATATATATATATATACACACATACATACATACATACATACATACATACATATATACACACATACATACATACACATAGATACATATATATATATATATATATATATATATATATATATATATATATATATATATATATATATATATATATGTATATATATATATATATATATATATGCTGGTTTGTTTACATTACCATAAATTAGCGCTTCGGCAAAAGAATCAGATGAAATAACTACCAGACTTTAAAAAAAAAAACATAAGTACTCTGGTCGCTTGTTCGACCGTAACCTTTCAAGGCGGTCGGTGCTCCAGCAAGGCCGCAGTCCAATAAGAAAAAGATAAAAGTAAAAGTTCGTCGTTGCTGTCGACTTCAATCGCATTCCTCAATTTTCATGTATTTGTTGTACAGCTTACTAAGGGAGATAACTGTTGAAACTTCCATTTCCTTTCTTTTGATTTGGTGTGTGTGTGTATGTTCACAATGTTGCCTTTGTATTAATCGTTGCGGAACAGAAAGTTTATATTGTGTTCGACTGTGATTTAGGAAGTTCGTACCAGATTAGCTAGCTTAAGCTAATCTGGTACGGTGTTTCAGAATAGAAGAACAGAAAAGAAAAGTTTATGTTTTGTCATCATAATGTGGTGTACAGATGGTTAAGATGTGTTTGTGTGTGGTGTGTGTGTGTGCGTGCGCCCGCGCAGAGGGGGTCTGTATACATATGTATGTACATAAATGTGCGTATATGTATATATGTGTGTGTGTATACATATACACGTACACTTGTATATATGTTCATATATATATATACGTATATATATATATATATATATATATATATATATATATATATATATATATATATATATATATATATATATATATACAAGTATAGATAGATAGATATAGGCGTAGGAGTGGCTTTGTGGTAAGTAGCTTGCTTACCAACCACATGGTTCTGGGTTCAGTCCCACTGCGTGGCACCTTGGGCAAGTGTCTTCTACTATAGCCTCGGGCCGACCAAAGCCTTGTGAGTAGATTTAGTAGACGGAAACTGAAAGAAGCCCGTCCTATATATGTATAAATGTGTGTGTGTCTGTGTTTGTCCCCCCCAACACCGCTTGACAACCGATGCTAGTGTGTTTACGTCCCCGTAACTTAGCGGTTCGGCAAAAAGCACCGATAGAATAAGTACTAGGCTTACAAAGAATAAGTCCTGGGGTCGATTTGCTCGATTAAAGGCGGTGCTCCAGCATGGCCACAGTCAAATGACTGAAACAAGTAAAAGAGTATATATACATATATATATTCGTAGATAGATAGATAGATAGATAGATAGATAGATAGATAGATTGCTCAGGCCGGTTTCTTCCGATCATACCGACCGTACTATTTTCGTACAGGACACGTTTAATAACGTGATCCTTGGCGCCCTACATTTAGAAAAGAAGACAGAGTGATCAGGACTGGAATGTTTTGAGATCATTGAGCAGTTCCATCAGACCTATGCCCAGTATCAACAACCGTATTGTCTTTAAAAAAAACATTGATGAATATATAATTCTTTCCACTATACGTACAACGCCTAAAATTGGGGATGTAGCTAGTTCAGTACATCGACCCAAATACTCAACAGTTTCTAATTTTATCAATTCTAAAAGGATAGAAGGCAAAGTCGATTTCAGCGGAATTTGAACTCAGAATGTAAACCCCGACGAAATACCGCTAAGCATTTTTACCAGGCGTGCAAATGATTCTCCTAGCTCGTACCAACCACATAGTTCCGGGTTCAGTCCCACTGCGTGGCACCCTGGGCAAGTGTCTTCTACTATAGCCTCGGGCCGACCAAAGCCTTGTGAGTGGATTTGGTAGACGGAAACTGAAAGAAGCCCGTCCTATATATGTATAAATATGTGTGTGTGTGTGTGTGTGTGTGTGTGTGTGTGTGTGTGTGTGTGTCCTCCCCACCATCGCTTGACAACCGATGCCGGTGTGTTTACGTCCCCGTAACATGGCGGTTCGGCAAAAAGAGACCGGTAGAATAAGTACTAGGCCTACAAAGAGTAAGTCCTGGGGTCGATTTTCTCGACTAAAGGTGGTGCTCCAGCATGGTCGCAGTCAAATGACTGAAACAAGCAAAAGAGTAAAGAGTAAAGAGATTATATAAATGAATATTGGACAAACAATTATGTAATGAAGTTCATTAGCTTACAGTTGTTTCGGCTTCAAGATGCAGTGTACTCATAATTGCGTACTTTCTCTTATGACACGCTCTGTGCTCGACCAACGCTTTCCACTGAAACATTCGTATATTGAGTTCTAACGCCAGATTATTAGTATCGCTGTGACTAAGCAAAATATTGGAATAATAAAACCAAATAGAAAGATGGAAGGTTATCTTGGATACAAAAAAAAAAGATGGGGTGGAGTGAGTGATTAAGAACCACTGGATCAAACTGACCGATGCCAACACAACTACATTACTGGTTTTTGTTTATGAACAAATTTTCTTTTTTTTATTTTAATATTTACCTTACTAAATTGTGAATGTTGTAAAAGGAGAAATAACCTTCGTATAGATTCCGTTGTTGTTGAACGTAATTTAATTTCAGTTGCATTTTTAATGTATTTTCCCAACCTTAAAGATATATAAGAAACCAATAGTTAATCAATTTATTGGGAAATAAGAGCGAAAGTGTCACAGATTTTGTAACGAGCAAATGATAAATAGTTAATGCAGGGGCGGTAACTCATTCGTTTTAACTCTTTTTTTTTTTTTCATATCTGGTGACAATTTTAGTTCAGTTTTACCAATTACACACACGCAATCATACGCACAACCAAAAAAGAGAGAGCCTTTAGGTGATCGTTCGATTTGCTAAAAATAGCAGCAAAATTTATGTTTAATGACTTTGCAATCATAATAGGATGCATTAAATAGCATACTTCAATATATTATAGATGCATTTAAAGCAGCGAGCTGGTAGAATTGTTAGTACACCGGGTGAAATGCTTAGCGGCATTTCGTCTGCTATTACGTTCTGAGTTCAAATTCCGCCGAGGTCGACTTTGCCTTTCATCCTTTCGGGGTCGATAAATAAGTACCAGTTGCGCACTGAGATCGATGTAATCGACTTAATCCCTTTGTCTGTCCTTGTTTGCCGCCTCTATGTTTAGCCCCTTGTGGGCAATAAAGAAATAAGAATCGTTAGTACACCGGGCGAGATGCTTCGGGACATTTTGTTCGTCCTTAGGTTTCTGTGTTCAAATTCCGCCGAGGTTGACTTTATAATAGATAAATATAAACAACTCGATATATTACAGTATATCGAACCATATATTTCAATATATTAATTTATAGTTCAAAATAATGGTTTCAAATTTTGGCAAAAGATCAACCATTTTATGGGGAGAGGGACTGTCGACTACATCAACCCCAGTGATTGACTGATACTTTATTTCATCGACCTCGAAAGATTGAAAGGCCAAGTTGACCTCAGTGGTATTATAGTCCAAAATAAAACACGCTAAATAATATAGTTCAACACACGCACACACACATACACACAATATATATATATATATATATATATATATATATATATATGGTGGGGGTGAAGGCGCATAGTTCACAATAGTGAGTTCGATTCCCGGACCGGGCTGAGTTGTGTTCTTAAATAAGACACTTTATTTCATGTTGTTCCAGTTCACTCAGCTGTAGAAATGAGTTGTGACGTCACTGATACCAAGCTGTATCAGTTTTTGCCTTTCCCTTAGATAACATCGGTGGCGTGAAGAGGGGAGGCTGGTATGGATGGGCAACTGCTGGTCTTCCATAAACAACTTTGTTTGGACTTGTGCCTCGGAGGGTAACTTTCTAGATGCGATCCCATGGTCAATCCTGACCGAAGGGGGTCTTTACCCTTTATATATATATTTATATATATAATGTGACTGAAAATACGATTTCGTTTCCAACCAACGACTACATTCAGAAACTAAGATGTATTCTGTTACAGTTAGGGTTAGGGAGCCTCAGCCATACGGTGGGAAATTCATATCTTTCTTATTCATTCCTAACTTAGGTGCAAATCTGTAAAAGAATAGATGAAATGTTGTAAGTAGCTGCCTTGTACTTTTAACCATGCAGTACTTTTTTTTACATGTCTATTTATGTTCTATGTCCACACAATCTATATAGTAACATTTCATATTCTATAAAGTTATCTGTCCTACATGCATTGGCCAATGATCTCAATGCACGGTAGCATTGTGTATCCAACGTATCTCATCGATACGCCATGCAGCATCACTCTTCTTACACATGTTCCACAACGTCTCTCTTGTGTGCTATTCGTTGATAACAATATCTGGAGCAAGATCTACCTAAACTTCATTCACTTCTTCCTCCTATTTTAACTTCTTTTTCGTTTCACTGCAACCACATTCTGCATTAAGATCACCTATGAAATGGTGACTATCTACAACCTTCCACAAGTTATGGGAGCAGTTCATTGGCTTCGTTTCATCAAGGATTCTATCGCTACTTCTGTACATTTGGCACAGTTGAAGTTCTGGAATATGGGAGATCTTGCAGTTTTATTAAAATCTCTTCAGCAGATTTTACAACGGGCAAATAAATCATCAGCATATAAAACGCTCCAATAATATCCAGTCCTGAATTCCTTTGTTATTGTCTCAAGAACTATAATAAAAATAATTTTGTAGGCTGAGTACAACCATCTTAAAGACATCTCATCAATAACTATTCATTGATTTGCTGGTAATTTTAGGCTTATAAAAAACACGTTTTTATGGGGGCTGAATTTTTAACGAGAGACATTCATTTGCAATATTTTCTGCATCCACCAGACGACAGAACATGAAACTAACGTGAAGTAGAATTGGTCGGTCTGGGACTGTAGTAGAAGACACACCCAAGATGTCGCACAGTAGGACTGAAATCAGAACTACATGAGAAGCGAACTTCTTCACCACACACCCATTCCTGCTCCTACAAGCACCTATGAGCAAAAGCGTTCTAGCCATAACTCACTCTTCTTTCCGTATGATTTTGCCTAGTGTATTATTCACTATTTAAAGCTTAAAACTATAACGGAGGAAGGCGTAAGGGGCTTCTAGATATCATTGGTCAAGCGATCACGTTGAGGTTACCTCGTTCAAGAGCAATTAAATATATATTTAGATAATCCGCACAAGCCACGTTATTTAAACGGCCATCCCGCTGAATGATAAAAATTCATTGTTTCTACTCTGTCCTTCTTTACTTTTACTTCAACGGCTTAATGAGCAAATGTGGAAAGCTTTTGTATGGTGGCTTGATATACTATAAAAAGCAACAAAATTTTCTTTAAAATCACACACTACGCCTTAAAAGAAAGTTTTACAATGGATTATGACATGCGGAGCACACCATATCCGAAAATAAGACGGAGTAGTTATGGATGGAACGTTTTCACGGTCAGATAACATCCGGTGTTAAATGACAACAGTTCCTCTCAATTGCAAGCTGCACACCATCTCCTTTCATCTCTCGCAATTCAACGTGCCACGTTAGATTTTCACTTATATTTTTCAACTATTATAAAACAAGGAGTTATGTCCCTTAGTTCTTTTTTTTTTTTTTCTTTTAAATACTTAATACTATCATCCGGAATTCCCTCCGGACACACTTACGCTCGAACAAACTTTAACCCACAGAACATCATCTGCATCAACTATTGTTGTTGTTGTCGGCACTCCGTCGCTTACGACGTCGAGGATTCCAGTTAATCCGATCAACGGAACAGCCTGCTCGTGAAATTAACGTGCACAAACACGTGTACCCTTAACGTAGTTCTGGGGGATATTCAGCGTGACACAGTGTGACAAGGCTGACCTTTTGAATTACAGGCACAACAAAAACAGGAAGTAAGAGTGAGAGAAAGTTGTGGTGAAAGAGTACAGCAGGGTTCGCCACCATCCCCTGCCGGAGCCTCGTGGGACTTTAGGTGTTTTCGCTCAATAAACACTCACAACGCCCGGTCTGGGAATCAAAACCGCGATCCTAAGACCGTGAGTCCGCTGCCCTAACCACTGGGCCATCGCGCCTCCACGCAACAACTACCAAAAATAAAGGAGTGAGTTCTAATGTGATTAGTCGACTTGCCAGAGCAACCAAGTCTCCTTCAAACCAAGACAGCAATGATTCTTAAACACACTTTTAAAAACTGTTATCATGATATTAATCGTTATATTAATCCCGATAGAATATCAGAACGATCTCCGTCGAAATGCAGTGAACATCAAAATGTTAATTAAAAATTATTGTTATGCAGTGAGGAAAATACGCCATAATGTAAACCAGAATAAGAGACGAGGTAGTTACGGATTGAAATCCATTCGCGGCTGACCTAGAGATGAGATTTTAGAAAGGACATTAGGCACTGCACCTTCTCCTTCTGACTAAAGAATAGAAAAAGTTTGCCTGGATTTTCCTAGTAAGGAAGGAGGAAAGCACAGAGAAGGGCTTCAACCATTGGTTTGTAGCCATGCTGGGACACTGCTTTCAAAGGTCTAGCCAAACAGACTGACCCCAGTACTCGTTTGTTTTGTTTTGTTTATTTGTTTTTTTTTAAGCCTGGTACTTATTGTAGTGGTTTCTTTTGCCAAACCGCTAATTTACAGGAATGTAAACAAACCAACACCACTTGCCAAGAGGTAGTGGAACACACACTCACACACACGCAGACTCTTTCAGTTTCTATCTACCAAATCAACTCACAGGGGTTTGATTGGCTTGGGGCCACAGTAGAAGACACTTGCCCATGGTGTTATAGAATGGGATTGAACCCAAAACCATGTGGTTGTGAAGCAAGCTTCTTACTACACAGCCACACCTGCGTATATAGAGAAACATTTTTAGAAAATGAATCACTAAGATGAGAAAGCAAATTTAGATAGAGTTAACATATTTAATTAAATAAACATTAAAAACCTGCCTAAAAATAATTACGTAAATGAGGGAAACACAGCTTAGTAACTGATATTTTAATTCTTTTCACAACAAGGAGAGACACCTCCAGACATGTTTCGATATTATTATACCTCCTCAGTGAAAACAACTTCCTGTACCTGCTGAAAAAGCAGTGATGATACAATCATTCTATAAATAAAAATTACAGTATCCAGAGAGATTTAGATTGTCACCACTATCAGCAAAATAATTGTTTTCTTGTAATCTTTTATCTCTTACTTGTTTTAGTCGATGGACTTTGACCATGCTGGAGCACCCAGTGCCTTGAAGGGTTTAGTAGAACAAATTGACCCCAGTACTACTGGTCTCTTTTGCTGAACTGCTACATTATGGAATGTAAACAAACTAACACCCATTGCCAAGTGAAGGGTGGGGACAAACAAACAGAAAGACTTACAAAAATAAGAAGTGAGATCAATTTGCTTGACAATGCATACGAGTGTAGGGGATGCAGAAAATCCTTAGGTTGGTGTCAGGACGAAAAGTAAAACCACTGGAAGCTAGGGACCCCTAGCTGTTGTCATAGAATCCTTCTAAGGGAAGGACACTCTAATGTAAAAACCTATGGTTTCACATAATTACTAATCATCTTACTTCAGCTTATTACTAAGTACTAATTATGGTCACTCAGAGTCCCACTCATAGACCAATGGGATATGGATGTCTCTTTATGAGGACCTCATTTGTCATTCCATCTACTGAAAGCCCTGTGGTAATGAAAGAGTGCTGACGTGTGCTGACCTGGACGGTTGGAAGTGCACAGCAAGTTGTAACTTTTGTCTGTCACCTATGCTTCAAGCCATACAAATCTGTAATGGGACTCAATGGTCATCTGAGAGGTCATGGATGAAAAGTCAGAAATGCTATTGACAATGAGGAAGCACAAGGAGATGCAGTCATCTGTGAAGATAGAGCAATCACCATACATATACATACACATATGTGTATGTATTTATATGTATACGTGTATGAGTATATCTATGTATACGTGTATGAGTATATCTATGTATGAGTGTGTATATCTATATATGCATGTGTATGTATATATATTTATATATATGACAAGCCTCTACGTAGTTTTTGCCTACCAAATTAATCAGTCTGGGGCTGTAGAAGACACTTACCCAAGGTAGCATGTAGTGAGATTGAACCTGAAACTATGTGGTTACAATGTGACGTTCTTAACCACACAGCCATTTTCATTTTTCTAATTCATATGCCACTGAAGAAGAATTTCTCAAAGTTTCAAACCATGTCCTTCAAAATACAAAGGACAAAGATATTCTTCTCCTTTACCGAAATGTATGAAAGGAGAGGAGAAAGAGGGGAGGAGGGAGAGAGACAGAGACAGAAAGAAAAAATAAGGAGCAGAGGATTTATCAGTTGAGGAGGGCATAAACAATGTACATGATTTAAGTATGGAAATTAGCCTATTTTCAAGCATGAATCAAAAAGAAATGACTCGGTTGTCTCCCATAATTGCCAAAATAATTAAAATATCAGTCAGTGAGTTCATCATGTTGTCTTTTCATGATTGCATAATTATTTGTAATTAGCTTTCATTGCTCACTACGTTAAATATGTTGACACTAATTAACAGATAGATGATGGTAAAGAAAAAAAAGAGAACGAAATGCAGAGACAGATTGCAGTTGAGTAGCGGAAAACTGAAATGTTCTTTTCTTAAAAGAAAAAAAATCCAATGATTTTATTATTTGTAACTAATTTTATTAATTTGTTGAAATTGTTTAGTACAGCTTTGTGAAGAGCTTTTTGTTCAAAAGATCTACCCTCATTGTCATCTACCTTCTTTGTCAAATAGATACAACTTCTGAAATGAGATGAAACTCAATGAACTTAAAACAATGGAATTAATTAAATGTTTGACATATAAAATATTTAAATCATTAATTAATTTTTATTTATAATGCAGAGTTGATGAATGAGCAGAATTGGGATAAAATGGCATCTATTTCCAATGTAAAACAGAAAATTCCATCAGCTTGATATAGATATATCATTTCAATTATATTGCAATTACAAAAGAAGAAATAATTGCAAAAGGAATAATTATTTCCTGTCCAGCAGTCATGCATGACTGCAGTAACTGAACAGACCACATGCTATATCACTGGACATATAACAGTGATACAGAATATACTTCAGCTGCATACACAGAGAAGGCAGCAGGGTCATTTTTCACTAGCCTAGCTTCAGTAAAACTATCTAGCCACCTAAAGTGGGAAATTCTAACTGACCCCAGCCCCACTTCTATATAACAAACAGCAAGAACAGTCTACAATAAGGGGAAGATGCTATAAACACAAAAAATCATCTTCAAAAACTGTAGGTATATTTGAGTCCATCTTGGTTGCATGCACTCAAGAGAAATTGAATTATACTTTGTAATTTACATGTGCTATTGAAAAAAATAAATGACTGCATAAATGGAAACATCAATGAATTGTTTGATAACAAGAATTTTGGCAAAGGTAAGTATATTAACATTTGAACTACAATGAAAATATTCAAGTGTGACACACACATAAAAAATGTAAATGCTCAGTATACACTTCTTCAGTTGTCATCTACATTAAAACACTTGTGAATTCTTGAAGCTTTGATATAGATGTTTCATATATTTATATATGCTTCAACAGTCAATGTAGAATAAGAGTTGACAGCTTAGAGTCAGTGAAAGTCACTGAACATCTGGAATGCATCTTGAAGACAAGGTGATTATCAAATGTTTCAGTCAACAACTCGAACATCTGACGCTGTGGTTTCGATAGATTTTGAGACAAGAACGTATAACTGTCATTTAAGGCCACCATTAACAGCAGTTCACTTTATCTAATAATATCTTTTAATAGCAGTTGTGATATCATTGAAGAATACACCAAATAGGCAATTAATATCATCAATAGATGGAGATGAAGGATACATCATCAAAAACAACTATAGAAACTAAACAAACATAACAAAAATAAACAAAATTTTAACTGAAATTAAAAAATATATATATAAAATTTTTTACAACTGGCAACAGAGGGAAAGAGTACACACAACTTAATATATGGAATTTGTTATTGATCTTTTGCATGCGTTTTACGGCGAGATGCAACAGAGTCTTTCGAATATTGTTTATTATCAGCTTTCTTCGAGTTATTGGCTTCCTTCGGTAAAGATTTTTTGGAATTAGAGGAACCATTCTTCTTTCTATTTCTCTGAAAGGAAAACAAAAGAGAAAGTTTAGAATCACAAAAAAAAAGTAGTAAACTACAGAAACAGAAGAAAGCAAAATGGCTGTCAGTAACAATGCTCAGTAGATGTAAAGAGTTTAACACAGTGGCTCAGTAGATATTACTGATGTTCCACCACTTATGACAATGAGTGTTCGAGTTGATTCAATCAGCAGAACAGCCTGATTGTGAAATTAACATGCACATGTAGCCTTAATGTAGTTCTCGGGGAGATTTAGCATGGCACAGAATGCAACAAAGCTGGCCCTTTGAAATATTGGTGCTACTCATTTTTGCCAGTTGAGTGGACTGGAGCAATGTGAAATGAACACAATGCACCACCATGTATTGAATTCACAACCTTAAAATCGTAAGGGGTCAAATATTATAACCACTAAGTCACATGCCTTCAGTAGGTATAAACACAAAATAAAGGACTGGTTCTCAGATGAGCCAAAGTCAGAGCATTGATACAGTCAGCCAACCTATTAGAAACAGCAAGTAAATTGGTGCTAGACCACTAATATATCCAAGAAAAGATTTACCACACGTCCACTTAACACTATAAAAACTGGAATTGAGTACCGACCCTAGGGATACTTAGAATGCAGAAAGAATTAATTAGCTTTATATTATTATCGACAGAGAAAATAAGTAGTGAAAGATATTGGTATGTTGTGTACAAGGATGTTACTTTGTAGTTTGCTCATAAAGGTACAAGGATATAAATGCCTAGGTCAGAATTACTAAATAGAAATTCTTGTATACTTCACAACAGAGTGTTTATAACTAAAAAGGGACAACCTACAGTAAAAAAACAATGAATGTGACAATATGCAAATTTCAAAGAATAAATGAAAAAACAAATGAGAATATGTATGTACAGCAGTCAATGCATACCATTGACTACAAACAGTTTAACCCTTCTGTGTTGTTATATTTCTGTTGAAATACAAAGACTCTGCTTCCATTGATTTTGTTAAAAATAATGACTAAGTTAGTAAAATAACTCATTATTTAAGCTGGTGCTTGAAATGTAAATTAATGTGAAACTAAGATTGAAAGTTTTTAGATCATTTCTAAACAGGAAGTGTATCTCAGAGAATCTCCAGGAGTGCTCTTAGATGGGTTAGTAGAAAAAGAGTAAATCAACAAAAATATATTATCTTAAAAAAAAAAAAAAACCGTTAGAACTAAAACTATAAACTAAAAACAATTGAATGATATATTTCAACTAAAAATTTATTTGCCTTATCAGGTGTGACTGTGGTTGAAAGTTTGCTTCCCAACCACATGGTTTCAAGTTCAGTCCCACTGCAAGGTTATTTGGGCAAGTGCCTTCTATTGTAGCCCAGGGCCAACCAAAGCCTTGTGAAAGGGTTTGATAGCGAGAGAGATTGAAAGAAGCCTGTTTAGTGTATGTATGCATGTATATGTATTTACACCTGGATTACTGATTCCTTGTATCAACAGGACATGATGGCTGTGAACAAGTGTCATCATCATGCAAGCAGTGTCTTTAATTTCCAATCTTTCTTGAAAAATATGTCTGGTCAGAGGGAAATATCACTTTATATGGAAACAGATGAGGGTTGGCAAACAACGATGTTGACTTCTTTTTATTATTGGCTACATGTATCTCAGGTTTAGAATGGGCACACCATACCCTTGATCAGTTAGGCTTGAGACTTTCTTAAAACATTTGATCGATTGATTGGTTTTATTATTATTATTATTATTATTATTATTATTATTAAGGCAATGAGCTGGCAGAATCGTTAGGTTGCTGGGCAAAATGCTTAGTGGTATTTCGTCTGTCTTTACATTCTGAGTTCAAAAACAACCAATGTCTTCCATCCTTTCAGAGTCGATAAAATAAGTACCTGTTGAACGTTGGGATCGATGTCATCGACTTACCCACTCTCTCTAAAATCGCTGACCCTGGGCCAAAATTTTTAACATTATTATTATTATTATTATCATCATTATTATTATTATCATTATTATTATTGCATAGTCAAAAAAAGAAGGAAATGCAGCACCCATTCACAATCTAGAGAACTGTTCTAAATTCTCACAACAAACTGTACTCCACCATTAATGTCACCTAAGGACTAAATGGTGAGGTTAAACAAGAGAGAAGATTACATTCACTGCTTCAAAACAATAATACTCCCTTTCATAGTTTGACTCCAGGTTGAATAGAAATTAGGCTGATTTTCGTTTTAAAATTTTGAATATATCTTTTCCATCCAGCCGAAATTTATACTTTATTCCAATCAAGATTAAAATGGTAAGACATATTGCTTGGCATGCTATGTGTCACAGAAATCATGAATACAAAAGAAGAAAATCAGCTATTGAACTTGCAATATTCGAGAGTTACCTCCCTTACATGTATATCCTACTCACCCATCCCCACCCTACCACCACCACCACTTTCTACTAATTCTCAAGATTTTTAACAGCCATGGACGACCTTCTTTCGAGCAGTGGACCACATTAGGTATGGCTCATCATAAGGTACGCTGCACTACTAAACACTTCGAGGTAAAATTTTTCGTAGAAGGTATCTCAGGCCACTACAACAATGAAAGAAAACTGTTGATTTACAGTTCAATTTCCATTTCAATAGCTTCTGACTTGTGACAATTCAGCAATTTTAAGCATACACAAGTATTGTGTAGTGTTGTCATACAGGATTGACAAAACTTTACTTTTTCAAATTATAAGAGTACAAAGCTATACTCAGTGGTACACACAAGTAGCTACAACTGCTGAATAACCCCAAATCGTTATAAACAGAAGAAACAGTAACTGACCATTGAATCCAATAATTTTTAATTTTTTTAATTTTTAATAAAATATTTGGAGGGTTACAAATGGACTCTGAAGCATGCTGAAAATTACACGGCTGGTGATGACAAATATTTTTACTTCAGGCATTAAAAGATACTGAGGTGAGAGTAACAGGTTGTACACACCCGTCTAAATGGTGTGTTCAGCTACCCCTTGCAGACATAATTGCAAAGGTACTGCCACAGAGAATGGCCAGCAACACCCACTGCAACAGGTACCCCACATTGCAGGACTCATTTCTTCTCAGACCGGGTACAGTCGTCCCAGTTTTGCAGAGGAAACCAACAGTGTGAGGTCCGAGAATACCAGAAGGATGAACACAGAGCATAGACAGCCAGAACAAAGACACACTAAAGTGATTGGCATTAGGAAAGGCATCCAGCTGTAGAAACCATGTTAAAGCTAACATTAGGGCTTGGCGTAGCTCTATGACTTGTCAGATCCTGTCAAACCGTCCAGCCATGACAGTATGATAACTGGATGTTAAATGGTAGTGGTGATGCTGATGTAAGGCACTAAAACCAATAACTACAGATTCTACTAATTTACAACCTTAACCATTTAGCATTCAGATTTTTCTGTCAAATGCAATGCTTATTCATTCACTGTATTGTCTTGTCACATCGAGATTCGGATGATGTGATTGTTTGTTTTTAGAATGATGTTTTAGAGTAGGTATGAGAAGCTGAATCTGGCCAGTTTGAACATAGGACAAGGTAAACTATTTGGGCCTGATATGACCAGTTTAAATGTTAAGGAGTTCAAGAGTCTTCTGCTTTGTAATAAACAGACACCTGTCTCTGCTGTGACTACCACCAGACATACACCAGAGAAGAAATGGGACAGGAACTGCTCGACCATTTTTTGCCTATGGATCCCTTTGATTCCTATTTTGCTCTACTGGTCTCCTGCAGCCATTTGATGTTTTAAAAATACGAGTACTCCATCAGTTATGACAATAAGAATTCCAGTTGATCCAATCAATGGAACAGCCTGCTTGTGGCTGAGCACTCCACTAACACATGTACCCTTAATGTAGTTCTCAGGGAGATTCAGCATGACACTGAGTGTAACAAGGCTGGCCCTTTGAAATACAGGTACTACTCATTTTGGCCAGCTGAGTGGATTGGAGCAACATGAAAAAAAGTGTCTTACTCAAAGAAATAACGCATCACTGGGAATTGAACTCACAACCTTTTGATTGTGAGCCAAATACCCTCACCACTAAACCATGCACCTTCACAAATAATATAATAAAATATTTTGTCTATCATAGAAGTATAATCAATTTATTGCACATAAATTTTACATGGACTTCATATGGGCCCCCAAGGGTGATATGAACCTTTTGAAAAAGCCTTGGCATAGACAAACAGACTGTCATACTTCATATGATAATCTGCCACAAGTAAAAGTGCATAATACAGTCACCTACCAGGCTAAAGGACATGAAATATCTGAACAATAGATCAGTGGATAGCACATAGTCATTGGACCAACTATGTATACACTACATGTATTTTTGAAACATGGATCACATGGAACTAAAACAACATCAACAACAATATTGGATAATACAATACATTGCTTTTTTAGAAAGAAAACTGCAGCAAAATAAATTTTATAGGTTACCTTTTTAAGAACGTAAGAGTTATAATAGAAGTTAAGAAACAATAGCAACAAAGACATCCCATAGAAAATAAGTGCCCAGTGCATCCAGACAGGAAAATTACAGCTTAAAAGGAGAGACTGGGTAGCATGAATCATACCAACAACAAACTGTACCTGCAAAAGATAGGTTAAAACATAATTAAGATTAGGAAACATACAGAGTTAAAATAAAGATAAATCAAAAACGTATTTCACTAGGCACAAATGTGGCTGTGTGGTAAGAAGCTTGCTTCACATCCACATGGTTCCAGATTCAATCCCAGTGCATGGCACCTTGGGCAGTGTCTTCTACCATATAGCCTCAGGCTGACCAAAGCCTTGTGAGAGATTTGGTAGACAGAAACTGAAAGAAGCCCGTCGTGTGTGTGTGTGTCATTAATGAGAGAGACGGAATATGGAAGATATGAGAATCTTTATTGATCACTACAATTGTTTCAACTTATCTAGCATTTATCCCTCGCAGGTGGGATACTGAATTTCTGGTTTAGATATATCCATAGTGTTACGACACCGTTTGGTGATTAGAATCAAAATAAGCAACAAGGATATCCAAAGTTAATGCAGTACGATCGTTTCATGCGACTCCATTTATTTAAGCAATGTGAACATTACATCAAATGTAAAATGCAGAGCAACCCTCAGCTGCACAAAGATATAGAAATTTACTGAAATTTTATTTCAACAGAAGGACATACAAAAAACCATTTTGACTAAGCCAGACCTCTTCCTTTCTATTTGGAGAGTTTAAATGTAGTTACAAAAATATGTCCTTCTGTTGAAATGAAATTTCAGTAAATTTCTGTATCTTTGTGCAGCTGAGGATTGCTCTGCATTTTACATTTGATGTAATGTTCACATTGCTTAAATAAATGGAGTCGCATGAAACGATCGTACTGCATTAACTTTGGATATCCTTGTTGCTTATTTTGATTTTAATCACCTTATATATATATATATATATATACACACACACACACACATACTCACAAAACAATATACACATACATATATCACATTAGCTCACTTTTCATTACATAACTCAGGTCAAACCCATACCAGCATGGAAAACGGGCATTAATTAAATAATGATGATGAGGTGCCATGTAAAAATCACTCAGTCCACTCTGCAGGGTGGTTGGAGTTAGGAAGGGCATCCAGCCATAACAATTCTGCCAAGACAGACATAGAAGACAGGTGCAGGCTCCTGTTTGGCCAGCTCCAGTCAATCTGCCCAACCCATGCCATCATGGAAGGCAGACATAAAACGATGATGATGAAGCTGTTAGAATTATATCATTCTCATTATATGTCACGGAAAAGACAATGGTAAAATATTGAAAATTCATAAAATAATATACAAACCAACTGCACAATTGTCAGATAGCGCTTCCACCAAAGGTACTTTTGCATTGCAGGACCAAGTGCAGATAGACCATAATAGGAATACATCATAACGTGAATAGAAGAGTTCAGTAACGCTCCTAAAAATGCTGTAAAATAAAAGAAACAATAGTTAAATACCAGGTTACAATTATGCAGATGTTTAAACAGTGTAACATGATTTTTTTGTCTTTGGGTACAATGGTTATTTATTATTTGTTTATCCCTAAAAAGTATGAAAAATGGCTAATATTTCCTTCAGACTTTGCTTTCGTCCACTTGTTTCCATGTGGACAGCTAGAAGTAAACTGAAGTATTGATCCTTGTATTTATACCACCATCTATGTTGCCAGAATGTTCAAGCAATATTTGAAATTTTTAGAAACTTCCTGAAAGTTCTAGAAAATTCTCTTTCAGAAACTCAGCACTGAATCTGTCTGAAATGTAATGGAAAATAGGTCAGTTTCAAAACATTGCTGTCCAGGTCACAAAATCAAAGTTTGAAAGGAAAACGTAATTATTTCCATTGATTTCTAGATAGAAGCCAATAGGAAATAACACTTAAGAAATAACAAAGACAAAAACAAATTAAAATTTTGTTACACAGTGTTATAACGGCTGATTTAGATTTACAATCGATGATCTGCTGTATGTGACTATAAGACATATACACTCATATATAAACATACATTCTCATAAACTTGAACATACATATATATGTATGTATATGCTGTAGGGAATTAGTAATAATGGTACACCCCTCTCAGATGATATGGAATAACCTAGTCACTATAAGTGAAGAGAAGTAGGTGAAGTACCGGAGTACATAGTAGGCAGTCGTCGTCTTGTTGATTGCTGTTGAACTACTGCCTTTGTGTGGAACACGTGTTTTGCCGTCTTGCAGTGGTATTATTCAACGTCTTCCCTCTTGTTTGATGAGGGAACATTGTAGGTTCATGCCTTCATAATGGAATACGAAGGTTTGAGTTCTTCTTCTTCAGACTTTATGTCATCTGAGGAAGAGCTGTTTAAAAGTCTGAAGAGAATAGACGAAGCAATGGAGGTGAAGAATTATGCAGAGGTGGTGAAAGAGAAAAGCGAAGATGAGTGTGTGGAGGAGTTGAGTAGATTCAAAGAAATGCTTAAAAGGGAGGGGAACGACATAAAAGTGCCCCCCACCAAGAAGTTTAAAAAAGAAAAAAAAAAACCATTATTTACAGGACATACTCAGCAACAACAAGGAAAATTGATATCATGTCGACCACTGAAGTCAAAGTGACATTAAAACCAACCTGACAAGGGATTTCTTACCTTGCCAGAAGAAGAAAGTTTGGAACAGTGGAGGTGCAGTTCCAAGAGGTAGCTACTGCTAGGCTGCACTCGGCAACACCCTTAAAAATGGATGAAATGGTGCTTCTACCCATATACTTTGGGAGGTATGCTTCCAGGGTTAGGGTAGAAGGTATACCCCCAGAAACTGATGTGGCCAGGCTAGCAGCTGCTATACTGCTGCGCACGTAAGAGAAAGTAGTGGTCCTCCAGGCCACCAGAACAGCCCATAAGAACTGGCAAGGGCTGAGCCTAGATATGATAGTCCAGGAAGCCTCGGAAGACTTTGAAAACATAGTCAAAACCATCACGGTCGAAGAGGTCAAGAAAATGGACACCAGCACAATACCAGAACGGGTAAGCTATCTTGAACTTTTAAAGAAATTCTTCAGAAAGATGAAAGTTACCAATTACAAATAATGTTTTAAAAACATGTTCAAGGAAGTCACTCAGAGGTGAGGCTGAACTGCTTCATTTCCCCACCATGTGCTGTCCCCTCTGTGTTAGGCCCTGTGTGGCCAATAAAAGAAAGAGTACTTAGTAGGCAATCAGTGATAGTCATGTCTTTACTGGTTTTACTAAGTACACTGTATACCAAAGTGGGCATCATAACAACCCAACATTTTCAACAATGGCGACAAGGATTTAAACAATTCACAAAGAATTAATGAACACAAGGATTTAAACAACTCTTGAGGAATTAATAAACTTGACGAGGATGAACCAATTCATGTGGAGTTAATAGAAACTAAAAGAGGAGTTAATAAACTCACAAAGTTGGTGTACGGATTTTATGAAAAATCATAAAAGTATGGAAAATTTGTTGGTAGGTTTGCTCGAGTTGCAAAAACAGCAACAACAGATACAACTGCAAGAGCAACAACAGAAGAAACAACAAATAATATTACAATAACAAATGCTGCAATTACTGAAGTTGTCAGCAAAGTCAGAAAAAGTGTTCTCAACAGACTATGTTGCAAACTCCATAACAGACAGTTCTATAATGTAAATAATCTCCATAACAGAGTTCAAATATGAGCCAGACAAAGGAGTTACCTTCAAGGTTTACTACAGAAGATATGAGCAAATCTTTGAGCACAAACTGTAAAGATTGGGATGACAAGATGTAAATGTGCTTAATCTTGAAAAAACTGGTGGCAACAGAACATGAATGATACAGTAATTATGTACTCTCAAGTAAACCTTCAGACATAAACTTTAATGATACAGTAGATATACCGTGTAATATTTTCAGTGAAAAAAGCTCATTGTTCAAAACACATTGAAAGTGTCTGAACATAGAGCAAAATAACAATGAGGACTACATCACATATGCTGGTAGAGTTAACAGAGAATTTGAGAAATTTAAGCTGGATGAATTAATGCCAGGTATGTTCCAATGCCTGATTTTTACACAGGGACTAACTGCAGAAAAAGATACAGAAGTTAGAACTAGAATTCTCGCTAAGCTGGAACAAAACCTGGATGTAACCCTACAAGTGTCAAAAGAATGTGAAAGGATAATTAAATTAAGACACAACACAGAGGAAACTGAACATAAAGATCATTTCCAAATAAAGCAGGTGTGAAATAGTCAAAATAGAGAAAAAGTGTTTTCTAAAAAACACAACAAAAATCAGGAAATAAACCTATGTTTTGCATGTGGGGGAAAAATTGTCCATTTAAGAAAGCAGAGTGCTTTTGTTATGGTAATATAGGACATATAAAGACACACTGTAGAACGAAGATGATAAAACATCAGAACAAAGGAAAAAGAATAGTATGTCATTGGAAGAAATTGGTAACAAAACGATGAGGAAATTTGTGAATGTGAAAATCAGAAATACAAGTGTTAAAATGTAATTGGACACTGGAAGCGATACCACCATTATAAACGGAAAAACTTGGAAGCATGTCGGTAAGCCAAAATTAATTAAATTGAAAAAGGTAGCACATAGTGTTACGGAAAAATAATATATTTTTTCAGTGAAATTATATGTAATGTAACATTTTGAGGTCAAACAGAAACGGTAAAGATATACGTGTTAAAAAGGTCACTTAATTTATTCAGCACAGAATGTATGGAACTATTCAAAGTATGGAATACACCCATAAGTGTTTTGTGTGGAAATATAGTCGGTTCAGTTGAAGGTTCGAATGTGGCTGAGGGACTGAAACAAAAAATTGCAGTAAAACAGAGTGGAACACCTGTATGTAAGCCAAGACGAAATGAGAAATTGCCCATGATAAAAAGTAAACCTTGTTCAAAAGTAGATGTTCCATGGTCGAGACTACACATCGATTTCACTGGTCCTTTAAATGGTTCTTACTACTTAGAGGTAGTTGATAGTTTCTTGAAATGGTCTGAAGTTTGCAAGTGTAAAAAACCAACCTCCTCAACTGTGATAAATTTTTTACATGAATTGTTTACAAGATTTGGCCTCCCAGACAAGATAGTGTCTGACAATGGAATGCAATTTGTGTTCAAATTTTGTGTAACATTCGCAGTAGAACATATAACTACAGCGCCATACCATCCCAGATCTAATGGAGAGGCAGAATGCTTTGTGAATACCTTCAAAAGAGCCCTTAGAAAATCGAATAAAGAAGTCATGGATGAGGTAGCTCTACAACAATTTTTAAGAGCGTACCATGTGATGCCAAATCTGAAATCCGAATACACCAGCAGGTAGCTCACCAGCGGAGCTGATGGTTGCAAGAAAAGTAAAATCAGTCTTTGATAAATTGCTACCTAGCAAGAAAAGAAAAAGTACACAGCAAGATTCTTTAAAGTTGGTGAAAAGGTGTATATAAGGGCATACAAGAATGGAAAGCAGAGTTAGGAAGTTGGTGTAATTACCAAATGCATAGATAATATGATGTACAGGTAGAAAAGGCATACAAAAGAGACACAGGAACCAACTGAAAAAGAGATTCGTGGAAAGTGAACCAAAGAAGTCAGAGGAACCAATGGAATGGTTGTACAATGCATTTCAAGTACCAACACCACTGCAGATGATTGAATCTTGGCGTACAAGTGAGAGGAAAAGAAAACATATAGATTTCCTGAAAATAGATGCCATGCACAAAAGTATTAAACTGTACAAAAAAAAAATACTTAAAAAAGGGGAGGTGGGGTGAATAAAAAGCAATTATTGCTAAATAAAATGACACTTCCTTAGAAAAAACTTGAAAGAATGTTGTAGGGAATTAGTAATAATGGTACACCCCTCCCATGTGATGAATGGAATAACTTAGTCACTATAAGTATGTGAAGTACCAGAGTATGTAGTAGGCGGTCAGAAATAGTCATGTCTTTACTGGTTTTACTAAGTATACTGTATACCGAAGTGGGTGCTATAACAATCCAACATTTTCAAGGATTATGATAACATATATTACAAATTAAAAGCAGCTCTAGCAATGTAAACATTATCGGTCACACATACATACTGTATGTGTTTTGTTTATATGACAAGTTTGCTGTGGGACAGAGTCCAGAAGAAGCTCCCAAGCAATGCCGAGGAGGAGAAGGAAAAGGAGAAGACAGAAGAGGAGGAAGAAGAGGAAGAGGCAGCAGAAAAGGAGGAGGAATAGGAGGGGGGAAAATGGAGGAGGTGGTGGAGGGGGAAGAAGAGGGATACAATGTGAAGTGTATTAGGATAAATAGCATCAAATACAGCACCAGAGTAGTACCACATTTAGAATATATAAATGACACTTTCTGTCTCTTCAATGACTGTAATACTTACACTGACCACCAGCAACCCATTTGGTTCCAATCCACCATATAGGAAACATAGTGACATGATGGTAGACATGAAGAAATGTTATCTGTTCATTCTTTTGACGCAAAATGAAGAAAACTGTGTCAAGCATTTCTATCAACTTGGAAACATAAAACCACCATATTGCATTGGCAATCTGTAAAATATAAATAACACAGTTGTATATATATATATATATATATATATATATATATATATATATATATATATTTATGTATGTATGTTAAATTCAAATTACGATAAATGTAAACAAACAAATGAAGTTTGCTTTTAGAAGTGTTGAGATGTCTTAGAAAGTTAAAGAAGTGATTTTAAATTCTCAATCGCAGGATAATGCTAATAATATAGCCTGAACAGGATAAACTACCCCTATTTTGCAGAAAAAAGTGCAGGCGGTGAGCTATGAGACCCGAACTCACACCTCCGTGATTACGCACCGCAGTGCTCTGACCGATTGAGCTAAGCTCCCCCATATATGTATTTATATATATATATATCTTATAGTAAAAATGGATACATAAGGGTGGAAAATCACAGGAATAATACCATATGTCCAACGCAAGATACAATATGTGTGTTCAATTCCTTCAAGAATCAATAAATGAATTTATAGTATAAATGAATTTATAGCCATGATGTAAGGTGTTGTGTCCAGTTGTTTTACTTGTATATTGTATTATATCACTCTAAACTTTTTATGTTCTCTATATTTTTTTCCTTCCTCTCTATATGTAAAACAAACATCCTGATGAAGGGAGTGTCTGATCTCTGATATGAGTACAACACCATATTAATAGACACATCTCAGAAACGGTCCATAGATGTATACTTTTAACTTAACTTTTATATGTTTTTTTTTGTTTTTTTTAAATCCTGTCCTAATGTACACGTTTTTAATATAATACATGTAAATTTATAACTTCATCATACCGTATATATTTACCCATTATATGTTATATCATAATGTACGTTTACACATCGTAATGTTTTAACTTTAATTGTCATATTTTTATACAACTTAGAAATCATGCATATTTATAAATATTTTTTTTAATAAATATTTTGAACATTCATATTTCTAAAGTTTTTATTGTTGTATTTGCTTGTCTTTTTACCGTACCTTTTAGACACTTTAGAGACTGAATACTATAAATTTATTTATTGATTCTTGAAGGAATTGAACACACATATTGTATCTTGCGTTGGACATATGGTATTATTCCTGTGATTTTCCACCCTTATGTATCCATTTTTACTATAAGATGAATTCTAGCTCATGCTGAGCACTTCAACTCTAGCCCATCTTTATATATTGTTATATTAATACATAATTATACAAATATATATATATATATATATATATATATATATATATATATATATATATATATATTGAAAATGAATAAAAATTAAAATGCCACTTTTTTAAAACATTTTTGAGGTGTTTTAATTAATTTACATGTTTCGGTTTTTTTGAAAAACCTTATCAAAAATGAATATAAAATATGTGAGAAGAGAAAAGGGTTATTAATAAAATAAAATTGAAATTAAAATTAAGAATGACATTCATATATACATGTATCGTAATATTCTAGTAAGATATTTAGTACAAAAGAGCAAAACAAGTAATTTACATGTAAGTAAACATCTTACAAACTAGCATAAATACATACAACTGCTTGTATATGCAAGCATTTTATCTAGGATGTAGCTAATAATACGCATATTGATATTCATGTGTACAAGTGACTTCCAGCATGAATCATCTACTATTTCTGGTGTTATTAGTTTACTAGGCTTCATCCAAAGAACATTTAACTTGATATTTTTTTGACTCTAGGCACAAGGCCCAATATTTTTGGGGAGGGGGTCAGTAAACTAGGTCGACCCCAGCACACAACTGGTTCTTAATTTATCGACCCCGAAAGGATGAAAGGCAAAGTCAACCTCGGTAGAATCTGAACTCAGAACATAAAGACAAATTTCACTTAATACTTAATAGAAACTGACCTAGGTATTGAACTCACCACCCATTATAATAGCAACAGCAAAAAAGAAAGTGTTGGTTTTCTGTCTATTTCAACAAACTACAGATCTTTATTTCTCTTAGCCATATATCACAATCTAAAAGCAAAGAGCTGCAACATGCTGACTCAACAAGGCCCCTTGAGTCACATCAATTTATCTACTGTCCATCTAGCTGTCTCATTTATCAAAATAAATTAACAATTTGACAACTAAGTCATCAAACTGGTCAGTTTCAGAGAAGACAGTTATACAGTTGCTTGACCTACAAAGGGGAAATAGCAGCTAAATATCTTTCAAACCACACTTTTAATGTTTTTTTGTTATTTTTAAGAAGGAAGAACAGATCAGATAATACAGCTTTGGATACACTGTGCTTGAAAGAATAGAGAGGATGGTTACAATTGGAGTGTCTTTGATCTTGTTTGCTGGATCAGAGGAAACCTGAGTTAATCTTTTAATATTTAAACAGATCATATTTGACCTAAATTTTCTACCTGTGTCATGTTCAAACTGGCCAAAACCAGACTCCCACACCTGCCCTATAATGTCATTCTAAAAAACAAAGTCAGCTCACTGAAATCTTGAAGCTCCAAGGTATGAATAATGCATGAATAATGCAAAACAATGTGAGTAAAGAAAACATACATTTGACAGAGTAATTTGAATGTTAAAGGGTTAAACAACAACAATGTGAGCAACATACTGAATGGTACTAAAGGGAGCCTCTGTATGGTCATTTAACCTGCTGGAAATCACAACCAAATCTCCCTGCCATTTTAAGTAGGCAAAGGACCCATTAGCTAATGTAGTCCTAGATAACACAATGAGATATTATTATTATTATGGCACATAAAATACACCATTTCGAGCGTGGCCGTTGCCAGTACCTCCTGACTGGCCTTCGTGCTGCTGGCACGTAAAAGCATCCACTACACTCTCAGAGTGGTTGACGTTAGGAAGGGCATCCAGCTGTAGAAACTCTGCCAAATCAGATTGGAGCCTGGTGTAGCCATCCGGTTTCACCAGTCCTCAGTCAAATCGTCCAACTCATGCTAGTATGGAAAGCAGATGTTAAACGATGATGATGATGGTCATAGCTGGAATGCCCTTCATCAGGTCTTCAAAGTCAGGGCTGACTTAGAGTTAAAAAAACAATTTCAAAAGACATGGGCTGATGACATGAGCCTTTTATATCCCCCATTTCATATCTGCACAGTTATGCAGTGGTTGTTGTGTGCAGGTGCAGTGTGGCAATTAATGACTCATTACACTACATTAGTGCTGTTGTTTAACCATATATTGGCTCTGATCAAGCAGGTCAGTAAATAAAGATATTCCAAACATAGCCATCTCACCTTTTGTCTTTTTTAATCAGATAGTATACAGCCATATGAAGACTGGCATGCCAAAGAAGAGGCACAATGTTTCTTGTGTGTCATAAAAGGCGACTAAAAGAAGTTGAGATAGGATTTGTACACCAATCTCATAAAACCTTCACTAGCAAAAAGACTTATGAGTTGAAAGGTTATCACATGAGTGGTGCAAAGGCACCATCTGCTAGAAGTAAGGAATCACCAACAAAGGTAGCTGCAGCAACATTGTTACAGCACATGCCACCATACAAAAAACAGCATACCCCTGTCTACACAATCCAACATAAACAGTGTAATTTATGTAATTAACAAACTATATCCTTACAGTATTTTAAAAACACATTAATCCTTTTATTCTTTTTCCTGTTTCACTCATTTGACTACAACCATGCTGGAGCACCACCTTGGCCTTAAATTTAACCATTTAACTTGAAGATTTCACTATCACTTCTATTATATCAAATGGTTACATAGAGGGCTTTGTCACTGGCCTGTCTAATTTAGAAGCTATTAATGATGGTTACAGCAAAGACAGGTAAAGTTTTTAGTCAGTGTGAAACATTATTAATTCCTTGAGGAACAGTCATAACTACTTGCAACCCAGCATAAAAATTTGGGCCTAATAAGGCAACCAGTACTACAGCTGGAGGTTGTAATTTGAATTTGCCTGAAAACACAAACAGGAAATATAGTAACTTTAGAGTTAATGTAGCCTGTGTACGATGCAACATGGACAAATGGTTAAGAAGTTCACTTCACAATCTTGAAGTTCTGGGTTCAATCTCATTGCATGACATCTTGAACAAGTGTCATTTACCAAAGCCTTTGTTTGACTTGAGCCTTCTGAGTAAAATTGGGGAATTAGAAACTGTGCTGAAGCCTATCAGATGGATCCTAATTTAATTTGTAATTTAAGAGGTCTCACTTTGTCATGTTGTTTTATGTTGATTTTACCAAAGGCTTGCTTGCATTAACCCTTTTGATACCAACCCACCAGACAAAAGGTCCAACCCATGTTGTGGATAGTGTACCTCAATGACCTTGAACGCTATGCTAACAGAGCACTAGCTCCTGGTAGGGGAGGGGATACTCATGCTGGATAGGACAAAAGATAGAGGCCAGGCTGTTATCGACCAGGTTTCAAGTTCACTTCCACCAAGGGGCATATGTCTTCTACTACAGTCTCAGGCCAACCAAAGCCTTATGAGTGGATTTGGTAAGTAGAAAATTAGAGAAGCTTAGTGAGTGTGTGTGTGTGTGTGTGTGTGTGTGTGTGTGTGTGTGTGTGTGTGTGTGTGTGTGTGTGTATGTGTGCAAAGGTGCACTCACAATTGCTAGATTGTAGATTCAATTCCCAGACAAGGCATTGCTCCAGTATCCTTTTCGATCAGGGTGGAATGAAACAGGCTTCTTCCAGTTTCCGCCGACCAAATCCACTCACAAGGCTTTGGTCAGCCCGACCCTATAGTAGAAGACACTTGCCCAAGGTGCCACGCAGTGGAACTGAACCCAGGACCATGTGGTTGGTAAGCAAGCTACTTACCACACAGCCACTCTTATATATATATATATAAATGAATTATATATGAATGTGTGTGTATGTTTGTTACTGTCTCTTTGTTTTAATATCACATGATAGTAGTAAATGAATGTCACTATCTTTCGTTTCCAATCTTTGTTGGAAATTTGTCTAGTCCTGGGAAAATATTACTAACTTGGAAACAGGTGAGGGTTAGCAACAGGAAGAGCATGGAGCTGTAAAAAATTTGCCTGAATAAGATTCCCTCTGACTCATGCAAGCATAGAAAAATGGGCATTAACTGATGATGATATGAGGATTTTATGATAGCAATTGCTCAGTAATATTCTAATCACCATTTTAATCTAGTTACTATGTCCCTGAAAGTATAAGTAAAAATTATTGAAACATTCTATTTAATGGCTATTTTTTATGTGGGACAAGAGACATGATCATGCACTCAAGTGGTACTAATTTTCTCATTCCTGACTTGACGTCAGATTTCATGTTCAATGACATTCCAGCTTTAAGTATCCTATCTAATCTTTTCAGACAATTTGCATAAAAATGATAAAATAAAGTAGGCCAACCAACAACCAGTGTCTGCAACAATCTCTGAGATGGCTGGGCCATGCAGTAACAATGATGCTCACTAATTAGACCGGACCAGAGCAAGCCAGACTTGCAAGCCAATTCATTCAGCAGAATCTTTAGACACAGAAACAAAGTGGGAACCTGAAAGAGTGGCACCTGACCAATAATCAGAGGTATCTCAAAAGTGATTCAACACTGTTGTAATTACAATCAAGATTATCGCTGGGCGGCTAGGCACAAGCATGGATGTGTGGGTAAAAAATTTGTTTCCCAATCATTGAACCTGGAAGAGTCTTCTACTGTAGCCCCAAGCTGACCTAAGCCTTGGGTTCTTGTTTTGATATCATGTGTCCTTATCTTGATATCATGTGTCCTTTTCTTGATATCATGTGTCCTTTTCTTGATATCATGTGTCCTTTTCTTGATATCATGTGGTTGTTGTCATACAAGTGGTGTCTTTCGTTTTCAAATATCCATGGAAACAATTCAAGCCATGAGACAGCGCAAGAAAGGATTTGAAACTTGGGATGTGGGTTAGAACTAAGAGGGGGAGGGAGACAGGGGTTTCCTTTTGTTTCAGTGCTATTTCTAGCAAACTGAGTACCTGCATGAGTCTCATTGGCTCATTCTCAAATACGTCATGCAGTGACGTAATCATCACCATTTTAACCCTTTAGCATTTAAACTAGCCATATCTGACCAAAATATTCTACCTGTTTTATGTTCAAACTGGCCAGGTCCAGCTTCTTACGCCTAACCTACAATGTCATTCTAAAAGTAAACAATCACATCATTGACATCTTGAAGCTATGAGACAATGCATGACTAATTCAAAACAACATGAATAAACAAGTATTATGTTTGACAGAGTAATCTGAATATGAAAGGGATAACATCCACTTTTCCATGCTTGAGGAGTCAGACAGAATTCACTGAAGTGGATTTTCTACAGGGTGATGGCTTTCCTCTCACAAACCTTCATTTGTTTCAAAGTAAGGTAATATTTCCCCATAGCAAGGCATACTTTTATAACATTGGAAATGAAGGATATTGTTTACATATCAGTGATGCCCTTTTGCAATTATTATATGATGTCATGACAAGGAGACAGACACCAATACATATGTATACCATACACTTCTAAATACATATACACAAACACACACATCTACACAACTTCAATCAACCAAATCCACTCACAAGGCTTTGGTCAGCCCAGGGTTACAGTAGAAGACGCATGAAAATACAAAGTCATGACACAAGGTGCTCAACAGAGATCTATCCTCTGTTGCCAATGAAATTATAACTGTATCTGTTATCATTTACTTGTTTCGGTTATTGGAATGTGGCCATGCTGGGGCACCACTTAGAGGAATTTTTAATCAAATAAATCAGCCCCAGTACTTTTTTCTTTTTTTTTTTTCTTTTTAGTCTGGCACTTATTCTATCGGTCTCTTTGACTGAGTTGCAAAGTTACTGGGACATAAGCATATCAACACCGGTTATCACAGGGTGGTGGGAGGGGAAACACAAAGACACGCACACAAAGATATATATATTCAACAGACTTCTGTCAGTTCCTGTCAACCAAATCCACTCAAGCATCCAAGGTGCTGTGTAGTGAGACTGAACCTAGAATCATGTGGTTGAGAAGCAAGCTTCTTACTACACAGCATACCTGGCGCCTATATAAATTATTAATTTAAAGATCATAAATTTAAACTCATAAATTTTCAAAACATTTTACGAGAAAACATAAAAGTCATACTTACTCTCATCTCATTCGGATCAAGGCTGTATGTGACAGGCTGACAAAGATAGTTATAGCCAGCACGATAGGAGCCAACCAGTAGCTGTCAAAAGAATAAAATGATCAATCATTCATAGAGTGTCGCAAAAGAAAATAATTATGATTTCACACATATTGGCATAAGAACTGCAATAATTATACGAGTTTATAGACAAAGGAAGATACTTTGTGTGGTACCAGCAGAATAGCATCATCACACTCTCTGACAAAGAGCTTGGCTTCAATATATTAGACTTTTTTTCTGTACTCCTCTCAACCAATTTACTCCATTTTTGAACTGTATATTTGAAAGACCTCAGCAGAACAAAACGCAAAAGTCATCTCCTGTAGGATTTGAACTAACAAAAACATAAATAAATAAATAAATAAATAAAGGGAGATAACTAATACTCAATGATTTTTATGTATTTCAAAAATCCCTATCACAATTACTTCCACCCATCTATTTCACTCTTCACACACACCAGTAGTTCTCAACATTTTCACTACCAAGGACCTTTTTTTATTTAAATGAGTTTTCCTATAGACCCCAGGTACTACCTTTGCGGACCACAGATTGGGAACCACTGACACACAGAGACACTTGTACAATACAGTCCTCCAAGTTATCAGATCCTGTCAAACCAGCCAAGCAATATGCAGGCATAGCTGTGTAGTTAAGAAGCTAACTTTGCAACCATATGGTTTTCAGTTCAATCCCACTGCACAGCAACTTCAGCAAGTGTCTTCTACAATAGCGCCAGGCTAACCAATGCTTTATGAATGAATTTGGTAGATGGAAATTGTGGAAACTCATTGTGTGTGTGTGTCTTTATGTCCATGTTTGTCCCCAACCACTGCTTGACAACCAGTGTTGGTGTGTTTACATCCCCATAACTTAGCCGTTCAGCAAAAGAGATCAATGGAATATGTAGCAGGCTTTAAAAAAAATAAGCACTGAGATCAAATCATTCAACTAAAAATTCTTCAAGGCGGTGCCCCAGTATGCCTACAGTCTTACGACTGAAACAAGATAGATAAAAGAAAGGTCCACTTAGATGGGGTTGATTTTTGGTTAATCAAAATTTTAACTGAGAATCTTGAAAACCAGACGTAAATACGGTAAACTCCCTCCTATCTGGCACGACTGGAACCAGAAGGTTGTTGGACAACAGAATTTTCTGAATATCTAATCATCACTTTTTAAATTACCATAACACCTTACAAAACTCATTAAAACTCTGTATACACATCAGCATTATCCTTGATATTCCGAATATAGTTAAAGCGACATGCTAGCAGAATCATTACTGTGCCAGATAAATTTTTTAGCAGCATTTCTTCCTACTTTGTGTTACCACTTGATATGTAAAACTGGTATATTCAATAGAGTTACACTGCTATATTTAGTGACTATTCAAGCAATTTGTTCATGGAGAGCTAATGGGTTGGATGTGGTGCTGAAAAAGAAGCAAGAATTCCTGAAATATGCAAATACATCCATTACCGATTTTTCCATTTTCCATCACTTTGTTTACATTAGATGTATTCGGTTATGAAATGTTGTAACAAACCAGTGTTGGCTATAATTTATACAGAAAATCTGTAGAGATTTACATTCCGAGTTCAAATGCTGCTGGGGTTAAATTTACTTTTCATCCTTTCAGGGTCGATAAAATAAATACCAGTTGAGTCAATTTAATTGACTTAAGCTTATCCCAAAATTTCTGGCTTTACTCTCTTTTACTTGTTTCAGTCACTTGACTGCAGCCATGCTGGAGCACCGCCTTTAGTCAAGCAAATCGACCCCGTAGCTTATTCTTTGTAAGCCTAGTACTTATTCTAACAGTCTCTTTTGCAGAACCGCTAAGTTATGGGGACATAAACACACCTCCATCGGTTGTCAAGCGATGTTGGGGGGACAAACAAAGACACACAAACATATACACACATATACATATATACGACAGGCTTCTTTCAGTTTCCGTCTTCCAAATCCACTCGCAAGGCTTTGGTCGGCCCGAGGCTATAGCAGAAGACACTTGCCCAAGGTGCCATGCAGTGGGACTGAACTCGGAACCATGTGGTTGGTAAGCAAGCTACTTACCACACAGCCACTCCGTGCCAAAATTTTAAATTAATACTCTGAATATAGTAGAAATGAAAGAAGAAATAAAAGCATAATTTAAATAAAGAACAAGTTTCATTAACCTAATACATGATCACATGACAAACCAGGCTGTCAGATGTTGTAACACTTCACTGGTCACAATGCACTTCTGCATTGTTTTAGCCATCAAATGACACCACCCTGATGGTTAGGCCAGCAGGGCAGCATTCCTCCCTGATCGAAGGGGCATTGGAGCAATGTGAAATAAAGTGTTTTGCTCAAGAACACAACACACCACCCAGTCAGGGAATTGAACCCATGACCTAGCGACTGTGAGTACAACAGCCTAACCTGTCGGCCACATGCCTTCACAATACATT